>NC_134954.1:25935784-26236070 GCF_965638725.1 Aptenodytes patagonicus
GAAAGCTTGCTTTCAGCCACAAGGTTTGTGATGGGCTGATGCCAATGTTGGTGCTGCAGGTTTGCCTGCGTTCAACCCTGTGTAATCTGGAGGAACAACTGCTAGGGTTGTATGGATGTGATGTCTGTGGAAACAAGGTGAACCTGACTTGAGTCTTCGAAGCAAGTATGCTAAACATTCTTTTTCTCATAGAGATGCACAAAAAGTCATGGCATAATAGTACAAGGAATCAGAAATACCCTTGGTATTTGTCATTACAAAGTGTTGTGCTAATTATTTACCATGGCATTCTACTAGTGCAGCTGTTGGTAGGGTGTTAACCTGTTAAGCAAGCGAAGCAGACAGCCGGCCCGTTGCAGTGACACGGATGTTTAATCTCGAGCGAGTGCCTGAGACTGAACTGACGCAGCAGAAAGGTTTGTGCTTCAGCTCTGCACTGTCCAGTTCCAGAAGTGGGTGAATGCAGGTTATGTGGTTAATGTGTCAAAAGCAGCTCATGACATATCTAAGAGAGACTTGATAACTGGAAACTACTCAAAGTGTATCTGCCTGGAAGCAAATATCACTTATATTTAATAAATTGAGTGATACCCTTGGGTGAGTAGGTATTTCTTTAGTTTCATGTCCTGCAGTTACAGCTATTTAGGCGCCACATGCACACATTTATATACATACAGACAAGTGTAGAAATGTTGGTCTTCTCCTAGGCAAAGTTGTTTGCAGACCAGTCACCTCCTTTTCCTCCTCTGTGTGATCTTAAATAATGGCCACTTACAGCTGTGTGTGTATTAAAGCTGTTTGAAAAGAATTCTGTTGGTTTGTAAAGCCACTGAACACCGTATGTTTGCAAATTCACTGCTAAGAAATTGTGACGGGGTGGGCGTGAAACAAGCTCAGCTCAGCTCCTGCTTCCCTGCAGCCACACACAGCCCTGCTTCCCCAAGAAGGGGAGGCTTCAGGGACCCTAATAGCAGCCCTTTACCTACACGGAGCTCACCAAGAAGACGGGACCAGGCTCTTCACAGCGGTGCATGGCAAGAGGACAAGAGACAGCCAGTGTAACCGGGGCTGTTGCACCGTACCCCAACGGCAGCGGCACGAAGACCAGAAACACCCCAGCAGCCCCCAGCAAAATCTGGACTGAGGCACCAGACCTTTTCTAGTCAGGGGATGAGACTATTACTCTGCAGTTCAACCATCTTCTCTCAGAGGAGGCAAATGTCTTCACTGCCAGGAGATGGCATTTGCGTTTAGCTTATAATTACTCTCCATGTAAAGATAACAACCCTGTTCCTACTGCCTCCTCTGCACAGGCACATGGTACAGGGCAGGCTGGTGGGAAGGGACAACCTTTCAGGCATGAGGGACCATCTTCAAGTCAGCTGCAGGCAGGTAACTAGTAAACATCCGTAGCCTCGTAGTGAGGCATCACAGGTGCAGAAGCAGTGATGTTTGCTGCTGCTAATGCAACAGCAACGCCGCTCTGGGCTGGTGGCACCCAGGAGCCTCCTGGACCAGTGCTGGGGTGAGCTGCAGGGAGCTGGTAAGCCAGTCTCACCCTGGTAAGTCACACCAGGCACATCTGGCAAATCCCAGAGCAATCTGCTGGGCTGCTGCTGCCCATAGGGATCAGTGGAGGGTTCATGCCACACCAAGAGTAATGCCACACTAAATAAAGAGCACGATTTTGGTAACAAGAGCAGCTGTTATGGGCAAACTCAGCACAGCGGGAACTTTTCAAAGGGAGGAGTGCTTTTGCCATTAGCCATATTCTTTTAATGGGATAATCCCTGTAAACAGATTTTAGGCCACATGAAAGCCAAGTATGACATGCAGAAGCATATAACAGGCGCTTGAGAAGGAAAACAAGACAGTGAAATATGTTTTTCTAATGGTGAGATGTGACACTGTGCAGCAGAAATGCATCTGAGGAAGTGATGGGGATCCTTGTGCCCAGCTCACACAGGACGAGGGGTGGAGGGGTTGCACGGAGCAGTCGGCTCAGCCCCAGCTCAGTGCACCTTGGGAACAGCAGCCTCTCCACCCTGGCCAGGCACAAGCCAGCACGTGGCCGCCAGCACGTGGCCACCACCACTGGCACCTGGGGCAAGGGAGGGGATGCTGGGCAGGGCAGGGGGAGTTGGGGCAGCGGGGAGCTAGAGGTGCCAGGGGCGCGGTGAAAGGGAGGAAGAGGCTCCCTCACCCACCAAAACCACTGGGCACAGCCCGGCCAAGCAGCAGCCGCAAAGGCAGCGCCCAGATGCCCCCACAGCAATAACTCAGACACTGGGAGACGTGGAGAATTAGTTATTATGAAAGGCTGTACTGAATAGCTCGCTGCTCATCAGCCCGACATTTAAGATGAATCAAGGGGACAGCTGAAAACACCAGTATTTCTTCTAGTCTTCTTTATCATAAAGCAATTGCAATTTAACTATACAAACTAAGGCAATCACAGCCTAAACAAACTTGGTCCTTCCTTCACTTGCCACTAACAGAAGCGATTTTTTTCCCAGTAATTTCCACAAGGCTGGAAGTCAGTTGAAATCACCCATTAGGAAAGCAGGGTTGCTGTAGAAAGGCTGCTTGCAGAAAGGTGGCTGTGAGCAGCCCCTCCACGAGCAGGAAAGGCTGAGGAAGGCAGTAGCGATGCTTGACCAGAGGGCTGGGCTGCTTCTGCAGCCTTCCCCATTGCCAGGGCCTGTGGCACTGCCGCTTCCTCCGGGCAGCCCCAGGGCTGTCCCAGGCAGCAGCAGCAAGCTCCCAGCACATGGTCCCAGGAGACGTGGTGGGGCGCAGGCCAGGTGAACCACAGGGCGACACATGCGGCATCCGCCCCAGCAGACAGTGGTCAGGACCTGCCAAGGCAACACAGGGCCCCTCTTGCATCACCCCCCCTACCTCGCAGCACCCCAGCCCCCACCTGCTCTGTGGGGCAGCCCCTCACTGCAGTCCCCCTGCCCCGGCCGCTCCCAGCAGCATGGGCTGCTCCGCTTCACCGTGGGGAGGGCAAGGGGAGGTAGGACACTAGCCCAGGAGGCCCCTCGGGGAAAGGCTGAGCTCCCCATGGCCCCTCACCATGGGAAAGCACCCTGCCAACAGGAGGTGGACAAGGATGGACTTCAGGGACACGGGCTGGGGGGGGCTTATGGTGCCAACTGCCACCACCCAAGGTAAGGCTCTCCACAGCCATTGCAGGAGTGTGGCCGTAACCCAACATCACTGCACCACAGTGCCAGGACACCCCTGCAAGTCTCCCCATGCAGCCGAGCCATCACGATGGTGAGACCTGGCACTACGCTGCTCTCCAGGATGTCTCCAGTTGGGCTGGGGGCAGCCATGACCCTCCATCTGCCACCACAGCACCGGTCATGGTAAGCTGAAGAGCTGGGGGCTGGTGGGCACAGAGCATGACATGGCTTTTGCTTGCTTCCCAGTGAGAGTGGCCATCTGGGACACTGTGGCTGCCTACATTCAACTTCAGCTCCTGCTGCACAAGGTGGGCTCGCACCCTCCACCCCCTCTCTGCCCTGGGGTGGCTCAGGAGTTGCTCCTGGGCCAGGGACTGCCATTACTCTTCCCCTCCCTGGGAAGCAGGGACCTCATCCCAGGGCTCCTGGCCAAGGGAGAAATAAGCTTTGCACAGGTGCGGTCCATATCCCAGTCACTGGAAACCCCTTGGATGCCCTGGGGCTGAGGATGCTCCTTCTGCCCTGGATCCAGCACAGCTTTTATGGAGAGCACAAGGACTTGGCAGCTCCTTTCCAAAGCTCTAGCAAGGCAGCTTCGGTGTTTTCGCTCCAGCCAGTCCTCACTTTTCTGCCTTTCTGTTTCCTCTGCTTGCAGGGCATCCGAATTCCCACCCTCAGCTCCTTCAACGCTGTCCCTGAATGAGTCCAGGTTGGGGACAGTGACCTGACTGTGCAGAGACCTGTCTTCCGCGCAGCCAGGAACCTCGCTGACATCCACTGCCTGACAGACGACAAGGCATATGTGCCAGGTAGGATCCCCCAGGTAAAACCTTGCCACGTTGGCTGCTGTGGGGGGTGCAGGCTCCCCCGCTGCATGGATGGGGCAACTGGACATCTCATATCCCACCCCCAGGTTGGAGAGTAGCTCATGCTTCTTAAAAGCAAACTGTCTGCTGTGGAGCAGGTCCAAAAATGGACCCTTTGTGTGCAATGGGTGCAACAGCCAACACTCCTGAAAAACTGCCTGGTGGGAGACAGGGCCCTGGGACCTTCTCCACCTCTGGCTCCAGCCACAGCTCAAAGCCATGTCGCCTGTAGTGACACATCATCCAAGAGCCTTGGGGCTGCTGGCACTCAGTCACAGCCTGCTGATGGGTGGCTGCAACAATGGACACCCCCCCCCCCCCCAGGTCCTTGTCATGTGGTTTTCCAGGTGGCAAAGTACTGGAGCCCCTGTGGTATGCTCAGCTAGCTGCGGCCACCTTTGTGTCTTCGAAGAAAGTGGTGGGGCGCATCCAGGACACCATGTCCCTCTTCTCCCGCTGCATCAGAAAGGGAAAGACCATCATGCTCATCCTGAGGGACATAGGCCTGCTCCTCACTGAAGACACAGGAGTGCAAATGAAATACTACCACAACTTTCTGGAAATGATGTCTGGGGAGGACACCCTGGAAGAAGCTCTGTCGAGGGTAAGCGTTTTGTTTCTCCTCCGCTGCTCCTCACCCTTTGACATCCCACTGCAGCACTCTTGCCAGCACCACTTGCTTTAGGCCAGCCATGACCTGGGTAGCTCCTTGGGTCGGATGGGACCTCCAGTCCTACAAGCTCTCATTCTGCCACGCTCTTGCGATGTTCAGTGCCTCAGCCACACCACTGATGCCCCAAAGCCTGAGCTTTCAGCTCAGCAAGAACCAGTCCCTGCTCAAGCATCCTAATTGTTGCCCTCACAAAAAAGCTGGGTGGTTTATAATGTGGCATCATGTCTTTGCTGGTCAGCACCTGCTCGTTAGAAGGGTGGGTTAATGGTGATGAGAGAGCACTTGTGAGGGTTTCGGAGAGGCAGTGTCATCTCATGGTGGTGGGCAGCCAGCTGCCTTGGTGCGCACAGAGGTCACGTCCCCAGCTTCACCTCCCCCAGCCCTGTGCTCCTCTGCTGCAGGTCCCAGTGATGCTGGACTTGGTGATACCTCGCACAGCAACCACAGCTTCCCTGATCTACTCCGACTGCATCATTGTCTTTCCAGAGTATGTGCATCCCCATAGCCCTTGGCTGACCTAGCTGGCAGCTGCTCAGGTCCCATCTGGCAGCACTGGGCTGCCAGGGGTTGCCTGCACAGGGAGATGCTGGGGACTGCCGCCTTCAAAGCAGTTGTTCCCAACAGCCTCCTTGGCTGCTCTGCGACTACGTGTAGCATCACACAGGGCCCACGAGAGAGGGGCTGTCAGCTGTGTCCCTGGCATGCAGTCATGCCATTAGGCAGGACTCATGGGCCATGCAGTGGAATTCAGAAAACACTGTCTTTCCACCATGGCCTGGGCTGCTCCACTGGGTAACAACATTTCCTGGCATCCTGGGGGTACAGTGTGTGCTGCTTTGGAAACCAATGGCCTTCACAGCATGGCCAAAATGGCTCTGATGAGTGCTGCACACTGCAAAGGGGCTGTGGTGCCTTAAGTCACGCTGGTGTCTTCTCCTTGCACCCAGATTTGAACTGGAGCATGTCCATAAACCACCACCCAGGGACCCCTGCAAGGGCCCAAGAAATCCCACCGATGAAGGCAGGCAAAAGAAAGAAGAGCCTCTGCCACCTCCCAGGTGGGAGGAGGAAGGTAAGGCAGCAGCTGGCTCCTTTACACAGTTCAGGGAACTGATGCATGCCCATCCAATGAGGAAAATCCCTGGTGGTGATTGCAGAAAGGCTCCTCGTCTGATCCACAGCGTCATGGCCTGGGAATAAGGGTGTGCCGTGGAAATGCTGAGCTGGGTGAGAGCCAGTGCCAGGGAGGGCCCAAAAATCCCAGAAATTGTGACTGCAGGAGAACCCAAGGGCCCTCCCCACATTGCTGGGGGGCAGTGTCAGGGTGATGCTCTCCTGCTGAGCTTTCTCCTTTCCAACTCCAGGGATCCAGCCTGAACCGTGCCTCCTCGCACCGGCAGAGCCTTTCTCCAGCCAGATACCCTGAGCCCTGGGCAAAGGAAGCAACGGGGCAGAGGAATGAGTCCACGGGCAGCTAAGGCATGTGCCAAACAGCAGGAGGGGACGCCATGCTCTTGTGCTCATGTTAGGGAGCCATCTTCCTTGGCCCCAGCACCGGCATCTCTCTGGCAGGCTGTTATTGACACAAGTAATGGCAGGTGTGCAGCAGGTCAGCTTCCCCTCCCTCCATGATGGAATATAAGCTCATCTTCGTCCCTCACAGCTGATTCCTTACTGGCTGGCATTGCGTTTTACACTGGTCCTATTAGTCCATGCCCTGCTGCTGTGATAGTCCAGGTTCATCTTTGTGCCAGCAGCAAATATCGGTCACAGGCTCCTTTTTTGCGTCATGGCCAGAAAGAAAAGTGTTAAAGAAGCTCAGGTACATGCTCAATCCACCAGGAAGCAGCTGGTACCTGCGTCCAGCCCTGCAGCACCCGCCTGGCACCAGCTGATGTGGCGTTCCCGTGGCTGAGTCCTTGGCCCCATTCCCTCCCACCCTTCACAGCTTGAATGTCTGTCCACACACTCATGCGTAAGATACTCCGCCCTGGCACCACACCAGCAATTTTACTGAAGTCCAGAAAGATTAGCGCTACCGTATCTAGCTAGCCTAGTAAATCATTTTCTGGGTATTCAAAAGATGCCTTTGTTGTAGGCGAGGGGCAACTAGATGATCTGGATGTGAGCTGGAGGTGATCAGATCAATATTGCATCCATGCTGATGCCAGCAGCAGCCTTCCTGTGATGAAGACAGGGGTTTTAGCTTCTTCTAAGAAGCTGCTATAGGGATAGGGACTGTAGAAATCCAATTGTTTTACAAATGATCTATGGGCTCTGAAATTGCTTTTAGCTGTTTAAACACGACTCTCAGGATCCAGCAGGCACTAGGACCTGCCTGAACCCTTTACGCCCGAGACTGTTCAGAGGGGATAAATATAGCACAGCCCAGCACAGCCCGTACACATTGCTGGGGGAAGCAACCCGCACCCCAATCCCCCCAGCGTCCCGCTACACCGGGGCTGTGCCGCAGCTCGAATGCTGTGCGCAGGAGGCGATCTGGGAGCTCTGCAGCGAGGCGGTGGTGCTGGTGGTGCTGCAGCCTTGGCTGCCGATGCTTCAGCTCTGCAAGGTCACCGCCTCACTGCTCATCGGCAACGCCAGGGCAGCCTGCAACGAGGACCTGCTCACGCGAGAGGGAGTCACCTTCTGCGTTAATGTCACCAGGCAGCAGCCATTCCCCGGCCTCCAGCAGGTCCGGGGCATACGCATACCTGTGTTCGATGATCCGGCTGAAGACCTGTATCGGTATTTTGAACAGTGCAGCGATGCTATAGAAGAGGCTGTGAAGAGCGGTGGGAAGTGCTTAGTTTACTGTAAAAATGGCCGCAGCCGATCAGCTGCCATTTGCACTGCTTATCTGATGAGACACCGAAAACTCCCACTCAAGGATGCCTTTGAGGTACTGTACTTATATCCAGATTTATATTTAGACATCTTTTGGGTAAGAAACGAAATGCTTATAATGAATAGAATTATTTTGGTGCTCTCGCCTGTTTATTAGCAGTTTTATAGACATTCAACATTTGAATGAAATTCCACTGTAAGTTTTTTCACCCCCCACTTGGACAAATAAGCTTTCAACGTGAGGTTTCTGGGACAAATATAATTACAAATGCAAATAGGCTTTAAGCACTGGTAGCAAAATACGCAAAGTTGGTTGTTTTGTGAACATTTTCCCTATCATTTCCTTATTCATGGTAAGTGAAGTTAGAGACAGAGACATAAAGCAAATGAGTGAAAAGGAAGCAAGTACATGCAGAAGCTGTTTTGCAGGATTTGCTCTTATCACCTATGTGACAGCTCAACACAGAAAAGAAACATCATCTGTTAGGCCTGCTAAATAGCCAGGGACTAGCTAGCTACAAGTAATAGCATCTCAACTTTATTAGGAAGCCCGTCCAATACATATGACATGCTCTATGGTCTTTTATAGAAACATAGAATCATAGAATCATAAAGGTTGGAAAAGACCTCTAAGATCATCGAGTCCAACCGTCAACCCAACACCACCATGCCCACTAAACCATGTCCCTAAGTGCCTCATCTACACGTCTTTTAAATACCTCCAGGGATGGGGACTCCACCACTTCCCTGGGCAGCCTCTTCCAATGTTTAACCACTCTTTCAGTAAAGACATTTTTCCTCATGTCCAATCTAAACCTCCCCTGGCACAACTTGAGGCCATTTCCTCTCGTCCTATCGCTTGTTACTTGGGAGAAGAGACCGACACCCACCTCGCTACAACCTCCTTTCAGGTAGTTGTAGAGAGTGATGAGGTCTCCCCTCAGCCTCCTCTTCTCCAGGCTAGTCTTTTAGTCTTCACCCATTTGGTAGGTATATCACCAAAGTCTCTAATTTAGACAACTGTTTTGCTCAGTACCAGACAGAGGCGTGCAGATACGTGACCAAGTTTCACTCTATCTTAAAGAGGAACGGTGTCGTCACACTTTGTGACAGACATTCATATTTCCAGCAAATTCAATAGCTCCTTTTCATGTCTCATCCACGAATCCATTCTGTAACATGGACCATATGCCAGGAGGTCTTAGCAAGCACAGAGTGAGGTCAGCTCACCAAAATATGTTTATTATTCCTTAGCAAAATCAAAACCAAAATAAACCTTCTCAAAAGTCTAAGAGGAAGAAATCCATTTGCATGATTTCCCTTGCTTCTACAGCATCTCTCTTTTTTCCCTAGACTGTGAAGACTGCCAGACCAGTAGCAGAACCCAATGCAGGATTTTGGTCTCAGCTGCAGAGATATGAAGAAGATTTGCAGATACCAAAGCAGTCCGATCTGCTGAGCAAAGGACTTAAAAATAGCAACGTGTGAAGATGTTTTACAGAGAGTTAAGTGGCTTGCTACAGATTTAAAAAAAAAAAAAATCACTTCATATATCACCTATACATAAAATGCCTTACTCCCCAATCTGAGTTGATGGTTCATCAAATTCATTCAGAGCGTTACCGTTGAAAGTGCATGGGAAAGGGGCAGATAAGCAGGGAGAAACTGCAGAAACAGAAAACGGTTGGAAGGACTGGAAACAAAGTGAAAGGCATGGTATCCTCGGCATTTATTTTTCCCCTGAATGACGCTGAATACAATAACAATGTACTGAATAAATGAATGAGTTACTACATAGGGATTTTACTCTTGGTTTTTAATTAAACTTCCCAGTGACGTCACTAGAAGACCTGATGCCAGACCAAGGAAGTTCTGACTTTGTCGCTCCCCTACTGGATCATAATTCATGTTCATGAGCTCACACAACCTTTGGTAGGAAACTGACACTGGAACTGCTTAGTCGCTGCCTGAGCTCTGCATTTTTCCTTATGTTCACCCAGAACAAAACACCGTCACAAAATTACCTAAAAATCCAGAGGACAGAATATACCAACAATGGTAAGGGCTTCAGCTCCCACGATGAAAGTTAAGTACCTTTTCAGCTTTTGAAATTATTCTCCACAATATCAAAGGGATGATTTTTAAAAGAGTAGTTGATAGTGGAGGGGAAAAGATGACATGGGCAATCTAAAAGTAATCCTCACTCCTTTTAGCTCTCCTTACTAAGCCTAGCAAGATCTATCAATGCCCAATTCATGCCTTAATGTGTCAGTTTACAAGTCAGCTGTATCTGTATGCAAGCAACATGGCTAAATTGTTTCTAAGACTGCTTGCAGGTTGCCCTGTGAAATTATCCACTGGGATATCAAGGAAGCTGCACAAAGCTTCTAAATGACACTACAATTATGTTTATCATAAGACGTTAAAAGTAGAGAGAAACATGAAGGTATTTTGTCAAACTGCATTAATACATTTGTAATTTAAAAGGGACAAGTTATGAAACCTGTGAACCTGCAGTGTGAAATTCCCTTCCACGTTGCTCAAAGCATCAATACGAAGTAAAGTTAGCTCATCGTCATCGGTCTAAGTGCTTACACGAGGCAAACATATGCTCCCAGCAGTGGCGTAGTTTAAGGCAGAAATTCTAATGATGGAACAATGACGGAGAATAAAGCCACTGGGGAATTACATTAATTAGACAATTCACATGCAGTAGAATTTCCCAAAGTTAAAGATTGCTCAAGTTAAAATTGGATTATTTTAAAAGCTGAAAGCATAGAAATAAAAATAAAAAATTGGGGCTATCATCTTCTTAGTTATCACAAGGCATTTTTGCACCAGATGCTTTCTCCACTCCCAGCTGTGTTTGGTTCATTCTGTATCGTTTATCTTTGGTATGTGCATTACAACCAACAAGAAATTTGTTGCACATCTGCAGATTTGGAGGTGAGTGGTTGTTCGGGAATTTTTTGTAGCTTTTATAAATCTTGACTATCATCATACATAATATGAATTTCAGTATAACATGAGACTTCAAGCCCACAGTATATAGACTATATCCTTATTAATGGCCAGGATACCACTCATCAAAAAATTTGTTTCAGCCAATCTGTGGAATAAAGTTTATTTCCTGTCAAAAGCTAAAGCTGCTAAACAAAAGTAGAAAGCTAAACATTAATGAAAACACAATACATTTCTAACTGTGAGGCGTATTAACTTGCAGTCAGCTACAGCATATCAGTTCCGCATTTTTGGGTCAGCTGACATAGAAACAGTTGCTCTTGATTGTCAGGATACACTGCACTCTCTGGTTAAATTTTACCAGGCTTCTCAGCATGCAGAAAACCTTCATGACGCAGGATTTCACATCACAGCATTATCTGTAGAAACTTATCTACATCTGAAAACCATTCCCAGAAAACCATTCCTATTTACATTGAAAACCATACCTCCTCCTTGTACTGCTCCAAATTAAGATGAAAGATTGCAACTTGGAACCGGAAACCTGGAAGTAGTTCACTTTTTTATTTGAGTTCATAACCTACTAACGTTACAAGTGATGTAAAAGATAAGTTTAGACGTACTCCTTGTTGCTTATGACTGTCTCAGGGTTTTTGGTGTAAATGCGCTGCTGCTGAGCTGCCTGGCCTGCTGAATACGCGTATTTGTTGCAACTGTAAATTAAGAAAAAAAAAGATACAAAATAATAGATATTACACACATGTCCACAGTTTCAGATACTTAGGAAGTTACTCATTTAGGTCTGTATCAAACCCCGATAGCACATACTTCACAAAGGTGCAGAAATTGGAGGCCTATTGTTCTCATCAGTTTTGTAGTTAAGGGGAAAGAGATGGGCTCTTTGATGGGCAGCACAGACATCTCTCTCTGAACCAGAAACACTCTGGATTCCTAACTCACATGTGCTCTTCCTTGAGGCATTTCAGTCAAGTCCCTAAAGCAGAAGAGAACCTAGACCTTAATGCCTTTGTGCAAGCTGCAGTTTTTAATATAGGAATCAAGATGATGAGAAAGAAAAACAGAAGTATCTTCAGCCAACCCCTTCAGCTGTCATTCGTCATGTTGAACTTCTATTTCATACATCAGTTTTACCTGATTTTCAAGACATTTCAGGATATTTGGGACTTTGTATCAAAGTATGGTGAGTGAGATCTAAAGTCCAATGTGGCTGATGAAATATTACCATAAAACTTAAATGGCTTCAGATTAGGCAATGGAATATCAGAGGAACACTCTCACTTATTAGGTGTTTTGACATAACTTTTCTAAGATTTAATACAGCAGCAGTGAACATGCTTCTTCCTTCCATGTTATCATCCTCTCAAGCTTAGCCCGTACAGGCTCCAAGCCATTTGGGTTCTTCTGGGTAGACATCGACCTCTGCTATTTCTGACAATTTCATCCCTCTTCTTCAGAAAGGGACCTTCTGTATGTGTGAATAATTTAAGATTGAAAAAAAAAATCCAGGCAAGGTTAAATATTGAGGCCAGAAATCTCAACTTTTCTGATTTGACGCTCAACAAGACATTTCCATAAGGAACAAGAAAAAAATCATATGCATCTAATGAGCAATTGGATATGCTTTGGGAGGGAAATGCCATTACACTTTCTGCAAATCAAATGGTGTTTGAATGTTTTAATAGTAGTGAGTATTTCAGAAAATCTTGATTATAATACACTATATTCTTTGATTACTTTTGTTTTGGCAATAGATAGTTTGCTCTTTCACTGCACATTTTCATCACATAAATCTTAGAACCTTTGCCGACGGCAAAATATCAACAAGTGCACTGTCTGGGAGGTACAAGTATTTGGTACAGCATTCCCTGCCATCACAAGTCTGTGACATGCCATAGCACTGAATTAATAGGTACAATTTCCTGTTTGTACTTTATATGGCTACAGATTTATACCAGGGGTTGAGGGAGAGAGAGTAGTATACAGACAGAAAATGGCATATAATTGACAGCTACTATTTCAACTGACAAATCCAAGATTACCTGTAATCCTGTTTTTTCTTCCCTTTGCATGAACAGGTCAGTAAGATCCCACCAAGCGTATAAAGAACAGATCCAGCCCAGCCTAAGTACAGAGCATCTCCTAGTTCATACCTGAAACATGAAAGATTTTATGGAAACAGCATATAACAGGATTACAAAGCCATTATTTTAGACTGAGCCATAAGGTGCACAAATCATGCAAACAAATTCTAGTCTGCACAGAAATCAGCTAACTGAAAGGTAGTTCAACGGACAACAGAGCAGAACAGATCTGGCTTTGTGCCTGTTCAGTAAAACTCTTACATATATATTTAAGTGCTCTGCCAAATTAGTGACAGTACAGAAAGTACTAAGCAACATAAAGTTAAGTAGCAATAAATACTTGCATATATTTAATAAATTGTTGATAATAAATTATAATCATATACCTTCTGTGCAGTCCACAACACTTAGTTTGCTCTTGTATTGGCTGTGCCACTGAAGTAATTTTGTCAAACTGAATGACTCGGAGCTTACTGTCTGTGTCATGAGAAAAGGCTAACCACAGAAATCAGTTTTCTATGGACACAACGCTAGATCGCCTACAAGTAGCTATTTGTATAGGGCTAGTTAGTAGTATCCTAAAGAATATTCAGCACTCCCTGTGGTTATATGGCTGAAATACATTTATGAATAGTCCCAGGCTGAAAAAGAATAGTTCCCCATTTTACTGTACAAAACTACATCCTTCAGGAAACCCCCTAGTCCAGTCCAAGAAATTCACTGATAATGAATTTGACCCAAAGACTAGACACAACTGAGCCTGGGAAAGTCTGGCAGGAGTTTCGCAGAAAGAGGCAAACAAGTTTTTATATTTGGACAAAGACTATATCCACAATATGGCTGTACCTCCGCGGTCTAAGATAACTAATATAAGAGCAAAGTAAGTGTCATGGACTGCATAGAAGGTATACTGAAACCAGATATGTGTGTTTTCTTTTCACTTGTAAACACAAAATCATTATCTAAAAGTGTCGAAGTTTCTGACTCCAGAATTAATTGCTAACAGGAAGGTTTCAGAGGTTTACACAGGTTCACTGCTCTCCGTGTTCTCAACACACATTGGAGCCACAAGGCCTCCACTGTTTTAGGTGCTTTCCAAACACGGAACAAGGAGACAATCATTATCTCAAAAAAACAGGAGTGCAAGTTGCTGGAGGAATACTAAGGAACAATCAGAGAGTGTTGCCCAGTGCATGCAATCATCTCTGCTCACTAGCCACCTATAGACAGGAATGCTGTAGATGTCATGCCAAAGGAAAGTATATAGGAGGGATCTGCAGGAGAACTTAGGTTGCCTTCACAGCTGTATGAGAAATTCCTCTAAGAATTAGTAGAGGTTAACTTTACTAATTTGCTGAAGTCAGGCCAAAAAAATGCAATCTGAAAAAACAGATTCACTAGTCTCTTAAGAGTGAAGATCAATACTGGCCTGCAATTGAATTTAAAGCTGTCTCACAGAGTCCAAGGAACAGAAACTTCCTCAAGAGCATGTCTGGCTTTACCAATGATCAAAGTTAATTCACTAAGAACTGCTTACTGAATCGACAGTCTTAAACATGAAGTTTAGACATTAAAAAAAAGATTTCTTTAGCTACTGAATGCAAACAATCTGGTAACTGATTAACATGCATTGATGTTGAAGCCCCAAAGCTATACCAGATAACTATATAACTCGCTAACTATCCCACTAACTGAAATTCCTTATCACCAGTTGTTTCGGTCCTCTAACGTATTTATTACCCTTCATGTAATTCTCTCAAGGGGATATAAAACAAGAACAAATATTCACAAGTGCAATTTATTTCTAAGTGCTTGTTTGAAAACACAAGGAAAACTAACAAACATTCAAAGCAACTGCTTGAAGTACTTTGATTCATAACAAAGCACTTCACCTCTGACTTCCCTGAACTGATTTTCAGGAAGAAACTTACAAAACACTTCAAATATGATCCTAGCAACTAAAGATTTACAGTTTACTGATCTAAAAATTATATACTCGGTAGAGGTACTGGCAAATTATAAATGTCCCCTTTCCCCCAAACCAGCTCTCTCATGTTCCACAGACAATATATTATGTTTCCCTCTCCCTTTTTCCCCACTCTCTGAAGGAGAGGCCCAGTCACCTCCACCCTTGTTTCTCATTGCTAAACCTATTGACCCAGATAAGGTGCCATAAGCAGGCATTTGGGTTTGAAGACTGTGCCTTTTATATCAGACAAGAATAAGGGCTTTTATACTTCAAAACTTGTTTGTGCATAACTGTATGAGCTGATAGTCCCACAAACTTTGCCTCATTTTAATTCATAAGACAAACAAACGTTGAGCTGTTACTATATAGTGAAAAATATTTTTTTACTTCTTTAAGACAAGCAGCACGCTTCAATGACATTTCTCAGCTATCTGCAGGTAACTAGTACGCAGTTCAAGCTGGTTTCTGTATGTTTTTTCATTTGCTTCTACATCTGAGGCATTGTATTCTAGCCACAGCTAGAATTTTGTACCTCTTTTGGTCTAAATGCCGAAGAAAATTAAGACTTTTACCTCTTCTTCTTCATAGCATTGAGATGTGCACTTAATTAAGTCTCACAAGAGAATGTAAACACAGTACAGAAACCCCTCAGATGTGGGGTTGATATTCCCCACACATTCCCTAAACCTTCCAGAAAAGAACTCTCCTCCCTCCCCACCAACATCTCTGAGGTGAAAAGATTCCCTGAAGACAAATTTTTCCTCCTGTAGGACTGGATAGCAGGATCCATCCACGTTCCGAAACTCCGGAGCAGCTGAGGTTAGTGCAGCTGTCTGCAACACATGATGGAGTTTGGTATGACAGATCTATTAACCTACTTGGTTCCAGCGTACAATGGGTCAAAAAATTGAGCAGTAACCATCGCAGCATACCAAGAAACGGCCACCATGGAGCAGAGACCTACCAGAAAAAGTTTAAAAAGCACATAAGTGAATGATTCCTTTAATGGTGGTAACAACTTTAAACTAAGAACAAGTATTCATTTCATTTAGTCTAGCTGTGAAAGCAATAGAAAGTATTGATAGCATTCTCATTTCAGCCTCGATATTACCTCCTAAAATAAAGAGAAATCCTCCTGTGACAGCAAACTTCATTTTTCCATCTTCATCGCTCAACCCAACGTTTGTGCACTTCAAACCAAGCAATGAGAGTACTGTAGCTATGAATCCCAAAAGGATGGAAGCAATCATCAAGGCACGGCATGCCTGAATATGAACTGAGTAAGACAGAAAAAGAGAAAACAAATCGGGATCTATACAGAAATTAAATTAATCTTGTGCTGAAAAAATGAAAGTGATTAGAGGGAGTGACAAAATTAACAGGAGCAGTAAGGAGTGAATCTTGTCCAACTTTGTTACTTGGTTCAGAAAAGCATCAGAACCCTGGAGTGTTTAGCCTTGAAGTCAATCAAATTTCAGAGTTGAACTACACTTACACTTTATAAGCTCAGTAAATCCTCTTGGGGCTTTAGTAAACCCTGAAAAATTATAGCAAGCCCTTCATAGCTTACATCTTTAAGTCCTGTGAAAACGCATAGCAGTACATATGGTCATTTACAGGAGCAGAAATAAGTCTCCTACTCACAAGTCCTGGTGACTTAATCATGGGATCATAGAATAGTTTGGGTTGGAAGGGACCTCTAAAGGTCATCTAGTCCAACCCCCCTGCCGTCGGGGTTGGATCTTCAACTAAATCAGGTTGCTCAGAGCCCCGTCCAGCCTGACCTTGAATGTTTCCAGGGATGGAGCGTCCACCACCTCTCTGGGCAACCTGTGCCAGTGCTTCACCACCCTCAGCATAAAAAATGTCTTCCTTATATCTAGTCTAAATCTACCCCCCTTTAGTTTAAAGCCATTCTCCCTTGTCCTGTCGCAACAGGCCCTGCTAAAAAGTTTGCCACCATCTTTTTTAAAAGCCCCCTTTAAGTACTGATAGACTGCAATAAGGTCTCCTGAAGCCTTCTCTTCTCTAGGCTGAACAACCCCAACTCTCTCAGCCTTTCTTCATAGCAGAGGTGTTCCATCCCCCTGATCATTTTCCTGGCCCTCTTCTGGACCCGCTCCAACAGGTCCATGTCTTTCTTATGCTGAGGGCTCTAGAGCTGGACACAGTACTCCAGGTGGGGTCTCACCAGAGCAGAGTAGAGGGGCGGAATCCCCTCCCTCGACCTGCTGGCCACGCTTCTTTTGATGCAGCCCAGGATATGATTGCCCTTCTGGGCTGCGAGCGCACATTGCTGGCTCATGTCCAGCTTTTCATCCACCAGTACCCCCAAGTCCTTCTCGGCAGGGCTGCTCTCAATCCCTTCATCCCCCAGCCTGTATTGATACTGGGGGTTGCCCTGACCCAGGTGCAGGACCTTGCACTTGGCCTTGTTAAACCTCATGAGGTTCACATGGGCCCACTTCTCAAGCTTGTCCAGGTCCCTCTGGATGGCATCCTGTCCCTCTGGCATGTTGACCGCACCACTCAGCTTGGTGTCATCTGCAAACTTGCTGAGGGTGCACTCGATCCCACTGTCTATGTCATTGATGAAGATATTAAACAGTCCCAGTCCCAATACGGACCCCTGCGGGACACCACTCGTCACCAATCTCCATCTGGACATTGAGCCGTTGACCACTACCCTCTGGATGCGACCATCTAACCAATTCCTCACCCACCGGACAGTCCACCCATCAAATCCACACCTCTCCAGTTTAGAGAGAAGGATGTTGTGGGGGACCATGTCAAAGGCCTTACAGAGGTCCAGACAGACGACATCTGTAGCCCTTCCCATGTCCGCTGATGTAGTCACTCCATCATAGAAGGCCACTAGGTTAGTCAGGCAGGACTTGCCCTTGGTGAAGCCATGCTGGCTGTCTCAAATCACCTCCCTGTCCTCCACATGCCTTAGCATAGCTTCCAGGAGGATCTGTTCCATGATGTTCCCAGGCACAGAGGTGAGACTGACTGGCCTGTAGTTCCCCGGGTCTTCCTTCTTTCCCTTTTTAAAAATGGGGGTTATGTTTCCCCTTTTCCAGTCAGTGGGAACTTCACCTTCCTAAGGGACTTCCTTACACCTGTACAGCTGAGCGCACACCTCTGAACTCCAGATCTTACCCAAGGTGTGCGGGGCTCTGGCACTGCAGAGGAATCGGAAAAATGTCCTGGCTTTGCTACTTGCAGTGAGAGGTGGGAAATAAAGTGCTCAAGTTAGCAGTGCACTTTGAACTCTGAGTCAGGGATGAGTGGATCCAAGAGCTGCAGCACTCCTCTCCTCCTTAAGACATACTCCTGCAGAGAGGTTACAGCTGGTGTGGGCACGTTAGGGAATTCGGTACGCTGACAATTCTGCATTGTTTAAGCTCCCGGTCTTCACATTTAGGTATCGATTGCACAAAAACCGGCACCAGATTATTAACCAGCCTAAGAAGGAAGGTCAGACAGGGACTTTGGGCTCCTTTAAAATGGCACCCTGGATTTGGCAGGTTCCAGGTCAAATGGCACATTTGCTAGGAGACAGACACGCCAAGTGTCACCAATCCGGCAGGTCTTGGCTGCTAACTTTGTTGGACTCGATGATCTTAAAGGTCTTTTCCAAACTAAATGATTCTATGATTCTAACCACACATCAAAAGGGTCTGAACTGGACCGCATCTGGATAGTCGCATCGTTGATGCTAGCATTCAAGCTCTTGCTCCCTGATCACCTTCATGTCCTCCATGGTAACTTGCTCTCTAGCTCTGTAGTGGAGTGAGCCCGTAACTCTCCAGACAACAAAAATCAGGCACAGAAACAGGAGGCGAAGTGATAGGTTCACACTCAGATTCAGCAGGCTGTGTAGTTTTATGTGGCTTAAGAGTATTGGTCCTGCAAGCTTGAGAGTTATCAAAGACAGTAATAAGCAGTCATGAGATAAATACACAGAATTAAAGGATAACATCACTCGAGGAATTAATGTTTTGTTAAGCACTCATTTTAAAATTTTCAGGGAAAAAAATACAGACAGTAATAAAAGTGAAAAGACCCCTCAAAGTACCGTTAACAGTTCAAGGTTTTTGCCTGCAGAAGATACTGCTAGGACAAGCACTCAGCTCCGACGCTGCTTTCTAGTTTGGGATCTTACACCATGACAGCAGGAATTACCCACAGCAGGGATCCAACAACTTACATTTCAGGTCTTTGGGACTCCTCCAGTATTAGATGGGACTCCCCATATCTTTCCAGGGCACACAAGCATACCCTCAGGCTAACCGCTTGCAAGCCAATGGCTGTATTATTTTAACAGAAGAGATTTAATACCATATCCTCTTTGTACCACAATACGATAACCTCAACAGCCTTAACTGAGCTTACTTCACAGTCCAGAAAGCTCAATTTTTTGTTGTCTTTATCTTAAAAATGAGCTTATTGAACAGGATACAAATTTTATCAATCATTTTATCAATCAATTCTAATTGTAAGAAATTATCCCAAAAATCCTGTCATTGGAAGAAACACCTATGGAACCTTAAAAAGAAGAAAAAAAAGAGTTTAGAAAGCATTTGGCAGCTAACTAATTGCTTTATATCAAATGTTTGATCTAGTTGTGACTAGATAGATAGTGCTAGCTATACTTAGTAGCCAGTCATGGTTTCAATCTTAAGCAATATTGCTTTTAAAAAGGTCCTCACTTCAAACATTTGTGATTTGGGCTAATGGCTTGCTGAATTCAAAAGCTTTAAATCTGTTTAAAAGAACCAAGTCTGGTATTTCCCATGCAGAAAACAAAAACCAGAGGTAGCTCAGCTGCCAATAAGGAAACCTTCACAGAAAATCTTTATGGTCCTTCTGATGAAAGCTAACAAAGACACTTTTGTTGTTTGGGGTTTTTTTCCCCCTTCCCCCAATCCCTGGCATCCGCTGCAGCAGTTTCAGCTAAGTTTCTAGACAGAAATTTGAAACGCACCTAAACTGACCATGATCATTTTTAGTCTGCCTTGGCTCATATCTGCAAGTGCTACAGACATTTCTTGGAGGTCCCATTGTTTGCTCAGCCTTCATTGCTACCAACCCCACTTTCTTCCTCTTTCCTGGTTTGCTCAACTGTCGTCTCAACTTTTTCTACAATTCAGTGTCTTCTAACTTGTTTCTTTTTCAGTTGTCCTTTCTAAAACCTTTTTTTCTCTACAATTCTGCAAGCTGCTTTTCCCTTCCCCCTGTCTATACCCCTCAAATACTTCTCAACAGCATAACTGATCTCCTCTTCAACAGATCAAATTTAATCTTCACAAATTCACTTTCAGAGCCTGGCCTATTCATTTACTTTCTGTCTGGCCCCATTTTTTTCCTTCCTGCTGACTCCATGTTGTTATCTGCAATCCTCCAGGAGCCTTGCTATTGCTTGCCTTCCTTTCTCTTTTGCTTTAGCACATCCACTCACGATGCTCTTTTCTGCCCCCTCCCTGCCCCCAATTTCTTTAAACCCCACTTTTTTCTCAGCAGCTCCAAGATGCTGACCTGATGTGGCCCCATTGCCCACATCTACACACATGGGAGCTCTGTGACACTCTCAGAGGCAACACCACATGTAAATACATCAATGACAAGATGCTGCCTAGAGTCAGTGGCAGTAAGTTATGAACCAACCCTTGAAGTGGTTTATACATGAACCAAATGCACACTCACATATGCACTCTGCAGAGGATAATGTCCGATGGGCATGATCCTGCTATTGCTGAGTCTAAAAAGTTTAAATAGGGTGATGTTCCTCTTAATACACACATGCATTTTAAAACCAATTGTTAGATAACACTGAAAGATGAAAAGAACAGATTATTCCCTAAATACTGGACACAGACAGTTTCAGAGAATTGCTACGCTAGTGTCAGAGCTGGTCAACAACATCCGTTTATTTCAGACTGAGAGAGAAAGTGAATTTAATACCTCATTCCCACTAATCCTATATTACACATTCTTCAGATTAGGAGTATTCTCCTACCTGTTTAATTTAGCCACCTCCCAGTGTGGATTCAACTAAGTAGGAAGGCATTTTTTTCTGGGATAAATATCTACATACTGAATTATTCAAGATTAATAAAAACCAGCTTTACTGTCTATAAACGTGCTTACTATCCACAGAATGTTGCCTTAGTTGAGTATTTGAGGACAATCCACCATTCTACTGAAGACTGATACAGAGTACAAGAGCCAGCAGATCTAAATTTCCTGATATTTAGAACCACACCCAACAAGACATTAGTTAACAAGTCCTGACAAGTATATTAATTTATAACATGTACTCATTGTATAACTTATAATCATAATATAATATGTTATAATATGTATAACATAGTCATTTTATTTCTTGCATTATGTATGATTTTCAGTCTCAACACGCAAAAACCACTACCACTTCTTAGCTATAAATAGCATTTCTTACCTATTCTATGAAAAAACTCCAGCTACAGTATATTGGCTATCAAGTATTGCAAAAGAAGGCCTATACAAGAATTCCAAATAAACATGGAACTGTCATAAGATGTGTTAAAAAATGTCTCCTAGTAATTCCTCCCACAAGATGCTAGAAAAGAGATTACACCGTATTTAAAATGCCTATTAAAATAAATGCTTGATCAAGCGACTTCATTTGCCTTATTTTATAGCCTTTCCTAACATCCTTGACACATTCTGCTGCTTAAGAGATTCTTATTACTTCAACCCACAAAGTCCTTCTTGGCCAGTTATTTTCCAGTACTACCAGATTACCAAAACAAAAGCCTTACTACTTTTTTCCAACAAATTTTTAAGCAATATAAACAAGACTGTGCAAAGGCACATACCAGGCAGTGCAAGCATAGAGTCAAATTCTCTGCAGTTGGATACTCCAGTGCTGTCTTCTGCACAGCTCCTCCACAGGTTTTCAAACAACGTAGATGTTGTGATCACACTACCATGTATACTAGAGACTTTCCAGTAATTATTCGGCAAAGTAGCTCCAATAATTGCCCACCCACCCAAGCACAAAAAAAACCCAACAATTTCCAATGCAGCAGTCATGCTTGTGAATAGTAACAGTTAAATATCCCTATAATTGGATTACAATCAAGTGAAGCCTTTCAGAAGCCTCCTTGCTGTTTTATGTCTGGGTTTCACTCCAAAATGAGGCTACCTTTGCTCTTTGCTCAACCCCAGAGATAAGGCTTGCAGTGCAGGACAATAAGAAGTGGGAGCAGTTCATGATAAAGATATTAACATTTAAAAAAAAATGACAATATTCTTTTTTTAACGAGAAGTGACAAAATGAGCCTATTCTTAGTCTCAGCCTAGAAAGTCCAGTCAGTATTCCTACAAAATATCTTGTAAGAGTGATAATATTGGCAAATACTTTATTTCTGTCTCTCCTCTGAAGTCAACTAGGGTTTACACAAGATTAAAATTGTTTGTAATTTTATTATTGATCTCAAAAAGCTTTACTGTATTATTTTCTTGATGACTCAAGCACAAAAAAGCTTAAGAACAGGAACTTTATTCTGTTGCTAGAAAATTTAGCACATTTTTTTGAGTTATGGTCATGAGCAATCCATAGCAATGGTACTGCCAGCTTCTTTCAGGAAGGTTAAGTCTGTGGATGAGTGGTTTCCATTAATATTTTACAGCCTATTGATCTATAGTTAAACACATTCAGTCTTAAAAATAGTCCCACTTACACTGGAATACAATTGTAACAATGTATGTTTCACAGAAATGAAATATAAGGGAATGAATGAGCCAATGTGACAGACGTCTCTCAAAAGGAATAAAATTATGAAGGAAAACAGCTATATGAAAAATAATACGTATCAGCTGATAGCATCTGTTTATCAGAATATCTTAGTATTAGAAAAAAATCTATTCTAGGCGAAGTAGAAGTATGTTAAACTTGGTTTACTTGCTTCTGCTCTTGACTAGACAAAATCTAGACTCAGTTCACATCACCCACTAAAGTTAATACCTTAAACTGCTTGTATAACCAAACTGGGTTAACCATCTCTTGCAGTGATAACCTGCTCTTATCTCCAGGAAATGGAGTCAGTTTCTTCATAAAATAATCCTGTTATGATGCAACATAGTAATAGATTCACGGCATTTACGTAAAGACTACCAGAAGGATTAGCTGTTGAGAGAGTCACAACTTGCCCATAACAGATAGCTGGATTTTTTTTTCAAAATTCACTGGTCACTTTGAGCTGATGCTGTAGGTTGGTAGGCTCAGCTGCAAAAGGATACTACAGTGCCACCGCGGCATTTTTGCTCCCTTGGCAGCCAAGAGGATCGCTGCCATTGATTTAAATACGAACAGATTTGGCAGCACAGCCAGTGTGATCCTGTGCAGCTCTGCACTTGCAGCCTTTTAAAGAAACTAGATGGTGTATGGTAAGAACTGATCTTCTCGTGTGACTTTTACAGAATTCCCTCCTCCTGCTAAGTCACTGCAATTTGAAAAATGATGGCATAGTAAAATGAACACGCTGTACCAGTATACTGGAGTACCTGCATCCCATTAAAAGCCCTTCAAAGAGTTTCAAATTAATTTATCCATACACAGGTGCTACCCTGGTGACCTCAGCGCTCACTTCTGCTGACAGCACTTTCAATGTTCAGTTTAGTTGGGAACCTGAATCAAGTGTCCCCAGATTTTATACTGCTGCCAAGGATAAAAAATTTTTTAAGAATTTCATTTTTAAAAAAACACCTCTTCCTAATTAAGAAAGCTATTTCAACAGGCAGTCATAAAGCACACATATAAACAGAAAAGATTAAACTGCAGACCTGGAATGCATGAGTTTTTCCTGTATGGAACCAGGCATTTTAATCATTCCCTTAAGGAAATCACTCTTCAGTGGTGTTGAAGAACATAGGTTATTCTTCACTAAATTTTGTGAACTATGGTTTGGTAAGCGATGGACGTATCAGCAAATGCTGCTCTGCAGGAGGCTCTGCATCAGCAGAGTAAAAGAGTTGGTGTTGATAGCTTCACATCAACACCATCCACGACTTGGGAGTTTTCCTTCAGACTTGCTCTAACCTGGTCGGGCGAACTGAACACCCATCAACAGCTGGAAGTCAGCAGGTGCATTCCTGGAGCACATTTCCCTGCTCTGCTCCATCCACGAGGAAACCAATTTGCACTCCAAGACCACTCTGCAATGCAAACCAAGTGCAGTAAATGGGAATAATTGGAAAATTCACTACAAAAGTGTACTCCTGATGTAAGTAAAATGCTAACATTGACATGCCAAGATGTGACCACGTATGACCATAGCAATATATGGCCATAGAGAGAAATTGCTCCTAATCCCTCTGATATTCTCAGAACAGAGTATATTTGCAAGTAATATCGTTGAGAGAGGGTTTACAAGCAGAAATAGTATTTTTTAAAATCAGACCAGCCAATACAGTTGGGAAAAAATACCAAAAATATTAACTCCTTAAATGTTTGGTCAACATGAGCTGCACCTTTTTGATCACTTCTGTAGATTTGTTTCAAGGCCCAGGAATGCTGACTGAGTAGTGTAGAAAGAGAAACAGCCCTGTGACAGACAGCAATTACTCTCCAGGCAGTCACATGATGTGCCCATCAGTTGGCATGAGGAACCCCACGCTGATTTTAGGGGACACACCGTTCTTTGGACAGCTGAAGATGATCCACCGAGCGCTGTCAACCAGGGGTCCTCTTTTCCAGTTATGGGGGCCACGGGAAGGGAGGGAAGAGAAGCCCCAGGGAGGCAACTGCTTCAGTTCATGAGGAACTCTTCTGTTCCTGGGGAATATTTTCTTTCCATGTTGGGTGTAATGAAACTGCATTTTAAAAAAAGGAGGCTGTCCCACATTGACTCTGCTTGTCTCCATAACAGGGCTGAAACATGTGTTTCTCCCTGTTACATGAGGCAAGGCAGAGCTGCCACACCATCGTAAGCATCTGTGCCATCTTGCTACTACATACGAGAACAGAAGGATTGTTGGCTCCATCTCATCACTCTAATTTCCAGAAATCATATCTAAGTTTCTAGATGAAACTTAGGCATCCTGGTATCTACATAGAGGAAGTCTTAGAGAAAAGCATTCTGATACTGGGTACCAGAACGGTATGAAAAGCTGACATTGTCTCTGATGCAATGAGTAGAGTCATTGTCTCTGACACAATTTTAAAATCCTTGGAAGGATATGATTAGCCTCCTTTTGAGGCTACAAATTCTGGCCTCATTACAGGATGCTGATAATTATTCTTAAACTGGCACCATTGTTATGAGAGCAGATGAGGCCACCAAAGTCAGGGCCCTGAGGAAGAACCACAAGTATGCTGAATCTTGAGAGTTAACTCTTGAGAGTTAAACTCTCACATTTTAAAGATCTGCCTTACAGTTAGGCAGCTCTGACTTCAGTGGAGTCCATGTCTGTGTCAAGAAAAGCAAGTGTTCGTAGTCTGTGAGACATGGTACTTGTAAGTTTTGAGCACTGCACATCAGGAATAAATCAGCTGGAAAGAGTCCAGACAAAAAGCAATGACAGTAATCAGGGATCTGTAAAGCAGGGAAGGCTTGAAGAAATGATTCCATGATATAACTCATAAAGTGACTGCACAATACTGAAAGTTGTAAAAGAATAAATGCAGAGTTCTGTTTAAGACAGAAAGCTTAACAAAATACCAGTTTTCAAAGGCTATACTGTTACTGTTTCTACATTCAGTTTTCTGTGGAAAGAACTTAAATGTCAGTCCTTCCTAGTCCTTTACCATAAAAAAGGTATTTACAGAAAGATATTTTAGAAAACCAGAATAATCCAAACAAATAATTTTCAGTCCCTACAAAGACAATTCTTCTCTTTCTATTTGCAGATAAACTACCCTGCTAGCATGGTCTACCTCAGAAAACACAAAAGCATCAGTCACACAGACGTATTTTAAGCTGGCCACCTCCAAGACATTCCAGAACAAATACACAGATTTAGCACAAAGGATCAAAGAAATTCTGGAATATCTACGAAGCCCTGTCTCACACCAAAGCACAAACAAGCACCAGTGCTCACTGACCTATGATCTGCTTGTAGTTAAGAATTGGGCCATGTAAAAGGATACTACTTCTTCCAAAATAAAACAAAAAAAAAATTAGATTCATTGTATATCACCCATACTTCTATGCCAACACAACAGAGATGGCAATAAAGCCACAGCAGTTACTGAGCTGAGTTGCAGGATGAAGCATATGGGTTTCACTGAGGCCCTTTAACCTGTTGGCAAGTACTACAGGACAAATCCTGTCCATAATAGACCCTCTGTGACAACCACAGTATATGCTGTCCAACCACGCTAACGTGCTGTCTGGAAAAAAGGAATAAAACTACATCCCTGGATTTTATATACATATGCCATGTGCACTCACTGTCTGAACTCAATATGTAGAGAAATTTCTTGCACTGTATTGATCCAAAAGCAGTCACTGCACAGTCCATCCAAAGACCTTCAGAAATCCAGTCTGCAGTAACTAGCATTGTTGCAGTGTCCGAAATTTTCCATCTGTTAGACATGGTAGTAACAAGTATAATGGTGAATCCTGCTAAAGCCAGCAGCAATGCACAAATTTGTAGAGAAGACGCCGCCATTCTTCTGACAGAAGTTGTTTTCAAGGAAGCCTTCCAAAATTTCTGATATTAGAAACCTGTTGAAACAGTTTATACACATACAGTATATGGAGTTATCTTTACACAAGCCTGACCTTTATGAAAACATCAAAAAGATGCCTACCTACAAAATAATTTATTACATAAGGGAATTGTAGAACTGGAATCTAAATCTCATTAAATAATTTGAATACTTAAATATTCTATGACATCTGAGTATTTTCTTAGGAACGCTTTTATTACCGTACACATTTACCACAAAAAACACCAACAGAGCAAAACCACAGGACCCAACTGAGGAATTCTCTAATTTGAATTTGCCATGTTTCATCCGTTCTTTACTTGTTTGCTAACTCAAAATTCTTTTAAAACTAAAACTCTCAAATGCTTTAATAAATTATTTATCTCCTAATTACAATGCCTATCAATACAAATTTAAAACAAAATAAGTTTTGATACTCACGTTTACGATATGTTTCTAACCTGTTTCATCTACCTTCCTGCTAGACACTAGTGTCAGCACTTTGTGAGGACCAGTTTGATCAAACAAGTGAAAGTTTCGTACTCTTTAGGACCTTTCCCCCCATTCTAAAAATCAAGGACCCGGGGCCAAAGCTCTGCCCAACTGTTGCACAAAAGCTCAGGCATGGCTTTTTGCTGCAGTGAAGTTTCAGTGAAATGGATGACTCAAATAAGAAATTACAACAAAATCATGTCAGTTAGTACCAAAGATGCTCAGATTAACCTGGCAACCATTGGCATATAATTTGCTTTGTCAGGGCCACTGAGCTGCCCACGTACCATCAGACTCCAAAGCAATATAGAAAAATATTACAATTTTCACAATGATGGTTTTACTCGAAACTTTTGTTGCACTTGTCACCAACACACTGTCTTCATGAAAGGAGGCCTGTGTCCATATAAGACAGGCAAAAAATTGAAGACAGGATTTGTTTTAGGATGCAACCCACACTGTGAAGGAATATGCAAGTTTTCTGCATTTAAAAAAAAGAAGAAGAATTCAAGCCTCCTCCCATAATCATTCATTTTAAATGACTGCAACACTTGGAATTTGTTTGCACAAGGAAAGAAGGATTAAGTTTACTCCACTCTTAAAAATGTGTATATTCCACTATAAAAGTTTATTCTCACATTGAGGAGGGAGCATTTGTCTCTCAAGTGATTGTGTAACCTCTTCAAAACACACATAACTGTCAACAGAGAACATCTGAAAGAAATGATAAATTTAAATTAAGCAACAAATTCAAGCAGATTTCACACAACATGGGCAGGCCAATAATCCAAATGAATGTTTCTGCCTATTACATAGGTATGACCGTGCAACCATAATTCATTCCTGGTGGTAAGGAAAAGATGAGAAAACTATGTGCTCTACACCATCACTATGGGTAGGACATATGTCAAAGTTGTAAACACAAAATTCTCATTAAAATACAGTAATTTAAAATATCATAGGTTTCAAAGTGAGGAAGCTTGGAAACTAGATTTCACAAATACAGAATAACAACCTTCCTCCACCCTGACCCAAATTCAACCATGTTATAGCAGGACTACAAATACCACTGTAAGAGTCCTTCTCCCACCCTTAAAATGACTCTCATAATAATGCACCTGTTAGAGGTGATACAACATCCATGAGCTCCTCACTGTGGGTGAGTATCCTCAACAGAAAGGTGCACATGTGGTCTGAATCTAGATGGTGACATTTCAATTCAATACGCAGGGAGATGTAAAGTGGCAAGAAGAATAAACTTTGATAGCATGGTGCATGGTGGACCAAGTGAAAGGTGTTTTATTTTCCAGATCTTCTTAAGACAAGCTTGCAAAGAAAACCTTTACCACTTAGAAAGCAAAGCACGCAGTACTGGTATTTGAATCCTTAGGGGCCAGGGAGTGGATCTGGTGTCTCAGTGAGGATTGGGAGCCCAGTCATGGGTCACAGATCAATAGGCCACACAAGGCAGGAGCAAAGAGCCCTAGAGCCTCTCCTGAAATGCACGTCTCCAGCGGGTAAAACAAGGGCCAGTGAAAAAAAAAAAATAAGGGGTGTGTTTGTTTGTTTAAACAAATCCATTTGCTTTCTATGTCCCTGGAAGCATTTAAGCCCTGCAATCAGTAATCAGTGCAGACAGACACTCGTCCAGTGGATCACATTAACAAACAAAACTGTTTGTGATTTCAGACATGTCCCAAGGCAGAATAGACCTCCCTGGCTCCTGGCCAAAGGAGGTCCAGTAGCCTGGGATGGCTGTGCAACCACTTTGCTGCTGTTGTTCCTCCTCTCTTTATCTTCCTCTGCCCCAAGGAACCACTCTCACTCATCCCTTCCTGACCCTGCTGTTACCATGCAAAACCCACGGGACAGTCCAGACGATACCTTATTCCCTCTGGGCCATCAGTCATGCACAAGACTGCAGTCCCCATGCGATGGCAGTACTGATTTCTTACCACTCTTATAGTTTCAACGATAAAAGTAATGCCAGCGAAATGCATTGCTTTAACAGGGTAAGAGTTAGCAAACTCAAAGCTAATAGAAACCATCTGCAAAAGAGAAGCTTTCAAAAGCTAACAGCTTGTTACTTCAACCAACACCACATCCATCCTCCTCTTTCAACCTATAGCACGTACACCATACCCTTCAGGACTTGATTGTACTAGCTGCCATACACTGTCACTGTTTATAGATTTGAGATGATGGCACAACTAACAGCAAATATGTTTTGCAGCTGTCCAAAGGAGAATGACCATAAACCAAAACCAAATAAATACATAAAGCCCAGAGCATCATCCCTTGCAAACTGCACACATAGGCTATATACAACTAAGAGCTGTCATGTGATAAAAACAAGCCCTGGGGGAGCAAAAAAATCACCTTAACATTTAAAACAGCACAGCCAAAATGTATGTTTGAACACAGGACAGGAAGGGTTAACAAAGAAAAATATTTAAGTCACTTAAACAAACAAATCACTCCTAATAAGGTCCCTGGAAGCAAAAACAAGTAATAAAAGTGTCTAAACTGGAAAGTTAAAAACCTCTTTTACTTCTTTTTCATTTTGTTACATAGAAAAACAGAGACAGACCATTGATTACAATACTGGTTTCATTTACGTATGTATATATACATTTTTAACACCAGCAATATATGACTTTGAACCTGCTAATCGTTTCTTAGTTCAAGCAAATTCTGAGGCTGACCCATGGCTACCAGTGCAATCAGAAAGAGATAAAATGCAGATTTAAATACAGTACTAAACCACTTAAAGCAGTCTCCCAACACAAGCTTACAGAGGTTTTCTCAGGTCAGAGTCTGGCCTTGAGTTGAGAAGGCAAACTCTTTCACCACTTGTTAAAAAAAAAAAAAGGAACAGTGTTAATTCATTTCCTCTCCATTTCCAAATGATTTGACTTTGTAACCGTGCTCCTGAAGTTGCTGTAACATTAATAGTCTAATCAGGCTTATAGCCACTTGCAATTACAATATACAGATCATTCTCATCTTGCTATTAAGTTTCCCTTCACACAATGAACTACAGAATAATTTCAGTTGGAAGGGACCACATTGATGCCAACCTCCCGCTAAAGCACAGCTTCAACGTTGGGTCAGGTCGCCCAAGCCTTGTCCAGTCACAACAGAGTGGCCTCCAGGGCTGGAGGCAGAACAACCATTCTCCCGTGGAGTGTGTTCCTCACACCCACACAGAACTTCTCCTACTGCAACACATGGCTGCTGCCTCTCGTCCTCCCCATGCACCTCTGAGATAAACCACTGTTTATTTAGCTGCTTGATTTTGGCAGCTCTGCACTCTGATCTCTGGAGGCCCAGACGTGACTGGCCTGTAGGCCGCTTGGCTGTCCCATTAGTATCTCCACAGCAACACAGATAACCAGAACGCTGCATGCAGCTTCTTGGAAGTTACCAATTACAAGTTATTTTCAAAGCAAACACATCTATTTTCTTTTTCCATTTAATTTCAGGAGGGTGTCAGTGTTTACAGCACCGGCTTGGGGGGACTGCTCTCTGCCAGTGTGACGCCTCACCAGCCCTGCAGGGAGCCACCTGGTCGCACTGCTGGCATGAAGATTGCGCTGATAAGATCAGCGCAGTGCCAGAGACTGGGAGCCCCAGCTGGCGGCAAGGGGACCACAGGACACCTGGGGGCACCCGACCGGGCAAGGGAGAGCATGGCGACGAGGCCCGAGAGGAGGCTGTGGGGCAGGAGCAGCTGCCTCGTGCCTGGTCAGTCACGCACAGCCCTCCCCTGGAGCAGCCAGATGGAGAGGCAAGGCAGGGCGGAGGAGCGAGGTGAGGTGAAGTGGAGCCACATGGCGAGCAAGGCAAGGCTGAAGCAGCAGCCCCAGCCTCCTCCCTGCCTCCTGGGCTGCTGCAGGCTGAGCTCTAGGCTAGGAGGAGACAGGCTCCGTCTATTCCAGAAGGCTTCTAGAGAAAAGAATACATTAAAACCGTGGAAGTCCCAAATTACGTGGTGCCAGCCCTACTCGCCAAGGGGGCCCGGGAGGTAAAGGAGCTGCCACACTCATCATGGCGGCCAAGGGTGGCCCGCGCCCCGCAGCGCCACTCTCACTATGGCTGGGCAGAGCCGGGACGACCCATTGGCGGGACGTGGACGGATCCAACCCGGCGGCCGGCAGCAGCCGCGGCGCTGCCGGAAATGCCCCTCACGGCACGGCGTCCACCGTGCGGAGCGGTCCCGCGGCGCTGGGGAGCTCCCGGGCCGCGCCCCGCCCGGCGCACTGGGGGTGATGGAGCGGCTCCCCCGGCCCTGCCGCCGGGCGCCCAACGTCGCGGCCGCAAGATGGCGTCCGGCTGCCCCGGAAGCGCTCGGCGCGCGGGGAGGCGCCCAACATGGCGTGGCGGTGCTGGGCCCGCGCCTGGGGCCCGCGGCCGCACAGGTACCGCCGGGCCGGGCCGGGCTGGGGAGGGGGCGGCTGGGGGGGAGGGGGCGGGCGGTCGCGGCGGTGCTGATGGTCCGCGTCTTTCCCCGGCAGACTGACGGTGCTGCTTGAGCAGCGACAGGGTTTCCGCCGGGCGCGGCCGCGGCCCGAGGAGCCCCCTGCCGCCGCCGCTGAGGCGCGGCCCGGCCCGCCGCCCCCGCGCCGCAGCCTCTGCCCGCCGCCGCCGCCGCCGACCCGCGCCAGCCGCCCCTCGCCGCGCCGCCTGGTCAAGCCGCTCCTCTTCGCGGTGGGGGTAAGTGGTTCCTGCGGGCCGGGGGTTGCCGTGTCCGGCCCGGGGGGGGAGCGGGGTCGGCAGGGAGCCCCAGCGGGCGGCTCCGTGGCGGGACCCCCGTCTGTCAGCGGTGCCTTAGTTCCCATTAACGTGCTAGTATTGCTCCGGGCTAAGCAACTGGGAATGGCGTGTAACATAAGCCCAGGGCGAGCCTGGCTTCCTCAGCCGAAGCGACACACGGACTGTCTTCGGGACGGTGCGTTCATTGTGACTTTATCCGATATCGCCCAGTTCACAGGCTCTGCCTTCGGATCCGCCGCCATCTGGCAGTATGAGTCGCTCAAGTCGCGGGTCCAGACCTATTTTGAGGAAGCTCGAGCAGACTGGTTGGATAAAATACGGCCGCAGAAGAGGGGGGACTTCAGAAAGCAGGTACACGGAGCCAGGCCCGGCCTGTTCACACACGGGTGGGTCCCTGCGGAAGCGTGAAACGTGACCGTGTCTTTCCTCTGGTGTAGGCACGTCTGTGAGCACCATTTGTACAACAGATACTTGTCTAGTTTATCCTGATTTTTAACTTGGAGAAATAATAGGTTACAGTAGACATATTTCCTTACAAGAAAAACTGATAGAATTAGTTCTAGAAAACTGTAACTCACAATATCACTGCAAAAGCTATACTGGAGAAAAATACCATCTTCACCCTGAAATGCAGGGAAGAGAGGTCAGTAGTAGTAGTTTGTGTATCTAAACTAGGTACCTTTTACTTTTTCACTGTAAAAAAAAATTCTATTCTTGCTATGTCTAAGTGTTCTCAAAAGTGAACATGAACTCTGAAAGAGGACAGAGCTAGCTTAAATTCTGAACCTTAAGCATAAAATTTTTTAATGCTCTGGCTTCTGAAATGCATTTGTATTTTCAACCTGTACTTCACAAGTACGAGGGTTTAGAGGGCTGTTTTTCTTTGAGAGCTTACATTTCCATGCAGATATTTTGGAGTTTGGGCAGTAAGAACGATGTAAGTACTGCAAGACTTGTTATAAATTTAGTTGACATCCCAAAAGTGTCAGTCATTTTGTTTTCAGTTAAGTGTATTTAAAACTAAACTAAACATGCATGTATGTTTTACGTTTGTTTCAAGGTTACTACTGTGGCTTGTGATAGACCAGGCTGGATTACTCTTTCAGGTCTGCTTGTCCAAGGGAAGTAGGGCTGAGTGTGGAGTGGAGAAGCACAGGGTCCTGGGTAGGACACAGAGGAGCTGTTTTTGTAATGTGTATTGTGTGCACTGTGGTGGTACTTTCAAAATGGGCATGTGTTGTGGGTTAACCTTGGTGGGCAGCTGAGCACCACACAGCAGCTCGCTCACTTCCCCCACAAACCCCCAGTGGGATGGGGGAAGAGGAAAGGAAGAATAAAAGCAAGAAAACTTGGGGGTAAAGATAAAACAACCAAAAAAACATTTAGTAAGTGAAGGATAAGTGGGAGAAGAGAGAAAAAAAACAAAACAAGTGATGCAAAGGCAATCACTCACAATCTCCTGTGGGTAGACCAATGCCCAGCCAGTTCATGAGCAAAAGATGGCTAAACCTCCTAAAATCCCCTCTTTTCCCTTTTATTGCTGAGCATGACATTATATGGTCAGGAATATCTCTTTGGTTAGTTTGGGTCATCTGCCCAGTTGTGTCCCCTCACAGCCTATTGTGCACCCCCAGTCTATTCACTGCAGGGGCGGATGATGTGCAAGGTCTCGATGCTGTGCAAACACTGTTCAGCAAAAACTAGAACATTAGTGTGTTATCAGTACTATTTTGGTCAAAAATCTAAAACACAGCAGTTACGTACGAGCTGCTATAAAGAAAATTAACTCTACCTTAGCCAGGCCCAGTACAGCATGCTTTCTTGCTCAGTGTATATGAACTGCAGGTGAGATTATGATTGCCACTTAATATTTTAAATAATTTTGGTTTTATACTTTTGTTTTCCTTCAAAACCTGAAGGGTAAGATCTGGTGATTAGCTATCCAAAAAATAAAACAAAACTGCCCTGTTGTTAATAGGCCTAAACTCCCAATCCCCATCTTAACTGGTAAGTTCTATTTTTAAAAGTTCAGGATCCCCCAATAGCTTCTGAGGGCATCTACTTCTTGTATTTTAGAAAAATCATGTTTGTTTAGTGTTCTTATACTGGAGAACTTTGTAGGAAATACCGGTATCTGTATCCTGTGTGAGAGAATTAAAAAAATGCAATGAAGTTGTTACTTTGATATCAAATAGTGAATGATTTGTTTCATACGGCATTATTTCCCCCCCACCTCCAACCTACAGATAATTTTTATGACATTGATGGGGACAATATGGTTGGAAGGTTATTGAGCTATCAATAAAATATTTGTCCAAAATGATTCTGAAAGCTGAGGAAGGGAAAGGGGGGTGGAATTTGTCTGTGGGCTGACTACGCTCAAAATAAACTTTTTCAGGGGTTTTAAACTTGGAGGAGGGCTGGGTGAGCTGGACGCAAGGGGGAATGGATTCCACATCTTGTGAGCCACCTCTGCAAAAGTGACCCTGGCACAAAAGTGGAATCTCTCAAAGGTGGGTGGTGTGATGTTAGACAGCATTAGGGTGAGGCTTAGTCGAGGCAGGGTTTATGCTAACTTTGGCCAATCTGCTAAAGTAAGCATTATGGGCCAGATCCTTGTTTAGTACAAGCAGAGATAAACCCATGGAGTTGTGTAAAAGGATATAACCCCATTATTTTTGAAGAAACTCTTCATCTATGTTGGGGTATTTTATGAAAAGGAGGGTAGATAACTATTCTTGAGTAAGGAAATGCCAACTTGAAAAGCTGAACCAATCAGAAATAAAAGTTTTTGAAACCGATTTACTTAACAGATTTCAAACAAATGCTTTCCATTCTTAAAAAGGCAGAACCTTGTGTGACTGTTTTTGAAATTGCAAATACTCTGCAGTGGCACTGATGTACAGCAATTCCGTTCCAGGTTAACAGCTGGTGGAATAACCTGACTGAGGGTCAGCGGACTGTGACAGGTTTGTGTTAGCTTACAAGTATTAGACATTCACAGGAAGAGAAATATGGCAAACAGGTACAGTATGTTAAAACAGATGGCTTTCATACCACGTTTAGGTTGTTAGGCACAAAGCATGTGTAAAGTTACACCTGCACATACACTATTTCTGCTACACTTCCTTCTCACAAACTATTTTTTGTATGTATTGAAAAAATTCCTATGCATCTGCGTGAGAGAGTGTGGAAGATAGCTAGAATTTTTCTCAGGAACTGTGAAAAACAGCAAATGCTTTTAGAAGGAATATGAGTATATATTCCACTGATACGTGGAAATAAAACTCCCTGATAATTTTTTGCTATTTTACATACATAGTGTTGCAAACAAGAAGCAGCTATCTTGTGAGCTTTCCCTTGGTAATGATATAGTTTTGATTGGTTAGCCTAACATCACTTGAAACCTCCAAGATAAATGTAACGTGTGGAGAGAAATTGATAAGAACTTGATTAAAATCTAAATAAAGTAGTTAAGCCATATCTGCTCTTATATATTCTACATGCTAACAAGTCCTGTCAAGTTTTGTACAACGCTATGAATTGCTCTTCAACATGCAAGCCAAGTCACAATACAGATAGAAATACTGTACTGGGGTGGGAGGGGAGTGGGGGTGAAGATTCATGTTCTATAGTCCCTAGAGCATCCCTCAACATTGAGTTAATCTAACAAGCAATATAAATTCTAGCTGGTAGACCCTGAGCCATTCAGATACTTAACGCTGATTGCCCTAACAAGGTTGGGCTTACTGTACTGAAATTGCTGAGAGTTCTGTAACATCTTGGTGTAGCATGCAGGGAAAATACTTCCTCTAATAAAAGAGCATGGTGGAGTAGGATAGAGTGCCAAAAGAAGAGATCTATTAAAATTTTGGTTCTGGGGTTTGTGTCATAGTTTTTCACAGTTCTTACATTTTGTTGCAAAACTTCAAATAGAGACTAATTATGTGACATTTACCATTCCATAAAGGAAGCACAATTATTTTCCCCTTTAATGTTTCTAGCTGTTATAAGTAAATGCTTGGATAGAAATAGAAAAGGCAGTTTAAACAAGAAACAATAACTTTGCATCACTATGTTTCTAATTATTTACATTCTTATTTAAACTGAAATAAGACTGCAATAAACTGTGAAGTAAAAAGCTGTGCGTTTGCTATCTCCGAAAGGTAACTATGCCTTAGTAATGCCAACTCAACTTTTTATACTCAATCTCTAAACAGTATCTTTACAACTACCTCAAAACCAAACCTCCCCAGAAAATGAAAGGGATGTGTACTGCATGTCTGTATGCTTCCCCTAGCCTCCATGCGCAGTTAAATGCAACTGTGCAGCAGATCGGTGGCATTTGGGAATAAGCAGCTAGAGAGGCAAGAAGTGAGGCCTCAAGCTGGCTCTTGTTTCATTGGTTCTACAGTGGAATAGAAGTTTGAAACTATAGCTTGAATGTCTTAAGTACAGATTTTCTGGATTGTTGCATGCATTCATTCATTACATCGTGCATTAAAACAGTTGCAATTAAATGTCATATTTCTGAAAGGCTTCTACTATATAAATACAGCTTTCAGTATTTTTCTTTGCTTTTTCTAAACTCTTTATAGAAGTGGATACCGATTTTAATGAAATAGTGAAGAAAAAGTATGTTTCTTGTAAGCTTACTTTTGAATGCTTGTTAAGCATTATGGCGTGTTACATTCGTAATTTTCTTTTGTACTGTTTTTTCCTCTTAATAGGTATTATAGCTGCAAATGTCTTTGTATTCTGTTTATGGAGGCTGCCTGGTATGCGACGGATTATGTTTACATATTTCACCTCAGATCCATCCTCCAGTAAGTGAACGGTAATTTGGGGGACTTCTCTACGTTGGGATGTAATAGAATCTCTGATTGTTCTGCAAAAGCTTCAGATGGCACATAGCTTACTTGCACCTCCATCACCCACAAGCAATCTCAGTCACGCCCAAATACATCATTTTGTCTAGACAGAAAACGCTTCTAGGGGAAAAAAGTTAGAAGTAATAGATTAAGAAAAAAACCTCACTGGTGCTTTTCTAAATACTGTAATGTCAAAACTGTTGCCTGCTATCTGGCCTTTTACTGCATTCAGTGGGATGCAGCTCCTGCCTTTGTAAAGGTGAAGAGGCACTTCTCTAAGTGGTATCACTGCTTTCCTGGACAGAATACTAATCATGCCAGTCTTTGGGAAAGAAGAAAGTAAATCATACTATGTAATGCCATTCAAAAACTAGTCTCAAATGTGATTTTTTTTTTTTTTTTTTCTTCCTTTAATGTTCTGTGGGATGCGGCTAGAACAGTCATCAGTCACATGTACGGGCGCTTTCGTCAATAGACAAGCATTAGTCTGTATGTTATGTACGGAGTCCTTGTTTCAAAGCTGTGCTTTGGGTCACATTAAAAAAAAAAAACCAAAACACAAAAAGACTTGGCTTTCGCTCTGTGTGAAATATTTTGAAGCGGTTAACGTAGGAAAGCAAGTTACTAGTATTTAATGTCAGAACAATTAGTTTTCATTTCTACAGTAGAGAAAAGAATTAAAAGGATGAGGCAAACGTGCGTTAGGAGAGCACTTTCTGCTGTCCTCTTAATTTCTGCTGAAAAAGTGGAAACTCAACCAATTCCCCACACACGCTCCAAAGCTAAAGATAGCTATTACCCAGATCTGAGCGTCAGTCACCCCAAACACTCCTGTTTTAAATAATGTTGACCTTTAAACCTGCTAATTGGCTTTTTTGCATTTTCAAGGCTGCTGTTTCAGTGAGGAGAGCTAGTAGCTTTTTGAAAACAAGTTTTTCTTTATGAGTCCACGTCTGTAGCAAAATAATTTTATATAGATGCTCATATAATATATTAAAAATCTTTCACCATATACATATATAAATAAAATCTCTTTTTTCCTTTCCAAAGCGTAGGAGACGTATCATAAGATAAATGTTTTATATGAAACATTCCCCAGTAGATAATTAAGACTTTCTAAAGTAGCTGTTTGTACAGCTTGCATATCTCTGGGGTATATGTTCTACCTTTCAAAAGGTATTGCATGGAATTTGAAATTTGTTACGTTTCTGGGTTTATTACATAGCTTGTATTTGAGAATTATAAGCACAATTAGCCTATAGTATGTCTTGATAAATTTCTAGTCTGCATGACATGTAAGTTGAAGCAAATTAAAACACTGACTTTTTTTTTTCCCCCATTGTTTTTCTCTTTTGTAGGAGCCCTGTGTTCTCCCATGCTGCTCTCTACATTTAGTCACTTCTCTCTATTCCACATGGCAGCAAATATGTATGTTTTATGGAGTTTTTCCAGCAGCATTGTCTCTCTTCTGGGATGTGAGCAGTTCATTGCAGTGTATCTTTCTGCTGGTAATGTTAAATATATATATATTTACAACACTTAAAAAATATAAATATATATTCATGCAAGTAAAGCGTGTACATGGTCAATAGATGTATGATGACAGATGGCCATCGTTCAGTCCCACACATTGCTCTATACTAACTGCAGTACTTATTTGCTGTCATACAGAATTTGATGGGTTTAGGATATTTGGCTTCAAAATATCATGACAATACAAGTATCTGGTTTTAAGTCATGCTTAGCCACCAAAACACAATAGCTGTTAATACAGCGTTATGGGAGTTTCATGGGAAGAGATGACAGTTAATTCAAGTTAAAACAAACACCGTCCCCCCCTGCCCCCTGCCCCCCCCAAAAAAAAACCCAAACGAAAAAACCGAACCACACCACCTACAGTAGCTTCTTTAGGAAGAGGTACAGATAACGTACTTTCTGTTGCTTGTCTGCATTGCTGGCATTGTTTCCAATAGTAATTTTTCCTTTCTAGGGGTTATCTCCACTTTTGTTAGTTACGTTGCTAAAATGGCCACTGGAAGGTTTGAACCATCCCTCGGAGCTGTAAGTATCTCAGAATATGAGAGACCTTACAATGATCTCTGACGCCATTTTCAAAGCCTGCTGTATTCTTTAACCTGCTTAAAAGCCAAGAATATATTTGGGATAGTGGAAACTAGGAAAGTTTACCAAAACCAAATAATCAGGCACTGATTCCTGTGTAAGAAAAATTCTTCAAATATGTTAACTCTTGTAGTGGCAGCCCAGAACTAATGCCACTTCATGCTAACGGCTTGTAAATGAGTACTTAACAGCAGGACCTCTTGTCACTGAGCAGATAGTTCAGTTCTACAACTTACTTCATAAATGTTATTGCATAATTGTGTATCAGTCTTCTCTAATTGAAAATAGAGTACTTTAGAAAGAGATAATGTAATCGGACAAACAAAATCAGCGTGTGATACTAGTGGAAGTTGTAGGGTATGCTGTGCAGAAAGGGCAGCACTCCTGCAAAAGTCTCACAGTATGAAAGTTACGAGGCAGGCTGAGGAGGTGTTGTGGTTGTCTGTTCTTTACAAGTATTTTTAGTAGTAGAACGTTTTAAAACACTTAACTTGCTATAAGTTTGAGGCTATAACTTAGCTATTTGCCAAGTTTTAAAGGCTTCTGAACTTACTTTACTAAATAATTTTAATAAAAGCCAAAAGTCAGATTCTTATTTCTCAATTGGAATGAAAAAATCTGTTGAGCAGTCCCTAAGTTAGAATTTTTGGTAGTGCTGTCTATGTATTGTCCCTTTATCTTGTGAATAAACTATATCTGGAGCAAGTTACTTTCCATTAGTCTTATTGAGCTGAACTTACTGAAATTGTCACACGTTGCATTAGTTTACTGTATTCACAGCCTTTCCATTGAGATATTTCACGGATACAAAAGCCCATGGTCAATTTAGTACAGACCAGGGAATTGCTTGTTTCATTGACAAAAGATTTCTTGTCCCTGTCCATCTGTTATTTTCCTTGTTTTGGTACAAGCTTCAGAATGATTCCCTTCATCCGAGATGTCTGTGTTTGATTAATATATGTTAGATTTCTAGGGTTTACTGGGGGGAAAAAAGCACATTAACATAAATTGTTAAATAAATCTTAAAAACCGGGGGGGGGGGGGGGGGGGGGGGGGGATTTCTTAATTACATAAGAGCATCTGAGGGGTATTTTTTTTCCTGGTATTTATAATTTCAGATATTGAAATTAAATAATGGTGTCTTGTTTTATTTTTATTCTGAACTTTGCTGTGGTGCTTTGTACTTTGAGGTTTACCACAGAGTTGCGTTTGAAAATAAAAGCCAGAAGGAAAACAGGTTTCTTTAAATATATAATAATATATAAAAATATATCTTCCCTTATGTAACAATTCAGCTTACTTTCACATATTTTAATGTATTTACAGTCAGGAGCTATAATGACTGTCCTTGCAGCCGTATGTACAAAGATGCCAGAAGCAAAACTAGCCATCATATTTCTTCCAATGTTCACATTTACAGCAGGAAACGTAAGTGCCTTTGAACTTCAAAGAACTCCTACTCTTAAAACATTTTCCCATACCTCTCTAGTATCTGAGCATGCGTCCTCTTAACTTGTGTTTCTAAGCTGTTACATTTATTTTGAAAGACAATACAGGTCATGGAAGTCCTGGAGGCCGATTCTGAATTGTTGCAGCCTAGCGCAATCATTGCACAAGTGTGCAGTGAATTTAGAATTATCTTAAATTCCATCCTCCATGGGTCTATTTCAAATCTGATACTAAGAGGTGAAAGAAGTTAGGAGGGACTCGGGTTCACCTGTCTGAGGAAACGTGCATACACATCCTGTTCTTTCTGGTGGGTGATATTTTTTATAGCAGCACTTGTTACAGACTACTCTAATACTGATACACTCTTTTTGAAGAAAAACTTACCAAGATGGGAAAAACAGAATTTCACTTCTCAAGGGAAATAACATTCCAGCCCTGGAGAAATACCTGCCTCCTCATTTGGATATCATCTTTTGATACTTTCAAGAACACTGTTGGGATTAGAAATAAAACTACTGAGGCTTTTCTTCATGTGTAGTACCAGCACTCCTTTTTTGTTTCGTTAAGTTCTTTTAAGCACATCCACTACCCCATTTAAGAAAAGCTTCTCATGTATATCTTGACTTACTTTTAATAAGTTAATAATTTTTGGTCCACTACTTAAAGTTGTTTTACTTAAAGCAGTTAAGCTTTGTCATTTCAAGATCATGAGATTTAATATTTTTATAAGTGAAGCTTACGGATTTGAACAAGTGTTCTTAGATGTAGCCTTCATGTTTTTCTTGCACTTCTGCTTGAGTGAACCTGTTTTTTTGCATGCTACCCTTTAACTGCATGTTTCCTAAAAAAGATGGCCAGGGTAGAAATACTGGCAGAGCCACAGAGGGCATTGCCATGAAGAAGTACTCATTGCAACAGTAAAACAAAAGCAACATTGGCTATTGCAGTATAAACATAGGAATAATTTTAGCCCTACTGTGTAATTGTATTTCTAAACTTCATCTACTCCTTTAGCCTACCTTACATATACTGTAATCAGCTTTTAAAATAAACAAGCCAACGTAGCAATATAGCTGCTGTTCTAACACATATGCTTAAGGAAAGAAATACTAGTTAAAGTAACATTTCATCCTAACATTAAATCTGTTGGTCTTTTTGGAATGAGGCATTTAGTAAAATTTTGCATAATGACGGTTATTGTGGTTTGTGTCTCCTGAGGATGGTATACCGTTGCTCATGCTGTTTCTGGCCTTGGAGGTGTTCGCTATCATCCTGATTTTTCTACCTTCCAACAGATGCGTCATTTAGGAGAGTGTGATGATCAATTTATATCAGATAAGATGACAGGGATGCTGCCCCACATGTTCCATCCACTAGAGGGTTGTGTTTGGGAGGACAGACGCACATAAATCTAAGCTATGTCAGAATTAGTGAATGAGAATGTTGCAATTATGTATTTTGTGGTGTCTTTTATAGCATGTACTCTTCCAAGTAATTTCCTTTTTTTAATTTTCTGACCTGAGTTTGGAATATATGTGGAGCTTTAGAAATGAAGATGGGAAGAGACTGAGTGTTTGAAAAGGACACATTCCCACCCTGCACTATTCTGTAGCTGCTCATGTCTGTATTTTGACAGCACAGTACAGCTAAGAACCGAGTCTGTTGTTTTAAAACATTTTTTTTTCTTAACAGTGATTGCTTAGATACAAAATTTATGGGATTTTTTTTGATCCCAAATTTTTGCTCTGTGCCAGAATATGAAACTTCTTTTATCAGTGGCCATTATATGCTGTGACTGATCCTGTCCATTCCATGTTCTGTTCCTTTCCAGGCTTTAAAAGCCATAATTGCATTTGACACTGCAGGGCTTGCTCTAGGCTGGAGACTTTTTGACCATGCTGCACATCTTGGAGGAGCTCTCTTTGGAATGTAAGTTTGTATTTACTAACTTCTGTTTGTTTCATATTTAAATTCATCCTATATTTTTTCCTCTTTACTTCCTCTTATCTCTGAAGTGTGGGGGTTTTCTGGAAAGTTGTCTTAAGTAGCATTGAAGACAACTCACTGTTATCCTTGTAGTGCTATAAAATTGTGTGGAAAATACTGTTAACAGATGCTTAGAACTGAAAGAAATTGAGAATGATAGATTAGATGTCAGATTGTCCTGTCACTGTAACCTGGGCTGGCTGTCTCTGTCCTGCTCTCCCCAGCACATTGAAGAGAGACACAAGGCAGAAAAGATTCTCACAAAACACAGCATGGACAAATTAAAATAACTTCAGAATTAAACAGCTAAGAAAATTTTTTTGTCTCAGTGTTTTTCCTCTAATTGGCAATTTAGAGAGAGCTACAGAATTAGTATAAGCTCAGGCCAGATTCCTTTGAGCAGCCTCTACTGCTGTTTGTCAGTGTTGCTGTGTTGTCTTTGTGTGGAGCCTTCCTAATTGGGAAGAACTACTAGAAATCAGTTTGCAGGAAACAGTTCTGCATTGTTCCATGTTTGAACTACATTACCTAATGAGTTTTTCCCCTTCTACCCGATTGCAGTGTTGTCTTTATTTGCACACTTATTGCTAAGAGCATTTTTAAACGTTTTATGTAGGCATTTGAAAAGCCTACCTGAGATTAGGCCAGACAAAGAGCAGGTGGAGGACACTTTTATTTTGGTCTACGAACTGGTTTGCCTTTGTTTGCTCTTTCTTGGCTTTGGTGTCAGTAAGTTCTGTGCTGCAGTCTCCTCTCCTCCCCTTCTCTGGCGTCACAAGTGCATTTGATGTAGCCTTGCTGATTTGTAACTACTTTCTGCTGTGATGCAGCAGATCAGCTTGTTCACTATAATGCAGATTCACATATTATTAAAATAGGATAGCAGCTGCAGTAAAAATTGTCTTGAGTTGACGAGTACCTTGCCTTCTTCACCTACATATGTTCTACCTATATGTTCTACTCTGTGATCATTTTGGTCATTTCATCCTAAAACAGGGCCTCTATTTAGGACGTATGCTGAATGGACAAAGTATTTCCTATGTATTGCCTCACAGACAATTATCCGCTTTGGAAAGTGGCTATATGATTTAAAGGAATGGCCAATTTACCTAGCGATGGCTGATGGCTCATATAAAAGCACTTTTGTTATTCAGGACGCAGGTGTGAAGTTAGGCTTGTGGAAGAACCTTCAACTTATTTCCATGCGGTTGCTTCCCCTCCCACCTCCCCTCTCCACCGTAACCTCCCTTGCTGAATCACTTACGTTTATTCATATGTCGGCATATATAGTTCTCTCTGAACATAAATTAAGCTAGAACACTTCGATAGAGTAAATCTTCATTTAGATGTTTATAGAAGAAAATTCACTTTGAATGGAATGTGGCTGTTCATTATGAGGCAGTTGTATTTACATATGAGAAAAATATTTCTGCTTGGTGTTGTCATTAAGGATTAGCACAAGCAACAGTACTGTTTTAACACTCTTAAACGGAAATAGTTTTTTGCATCTTTTTAAAGTAGAAATCATGAGAGCATGGAATTAAAGGCATGAAAACCATTCATTCTCAGGACCGAGACAAGCAAGAACACAAAGAAGTTAACCATTAGGAGTCAAGAGAACAAGTAGCTTACCTGCCACTGCCACTTTCCAAGAATGTTGTTCTTTCTGCCTCGGTTTATCTTGTCTCCTATACTGAGCATTTGAGTTACTTGATTTTAGTGATCAGCCTGCTCCTCAGATAAAGAGAAAAGTTGCAGTTAGTTTTAACTAGTATTTTCTTTCTCAGGTGGTACGTGACTTACGGCCATGAGCTCATATGGAAGAACAGAGAACCACTGGTGAAAGCTTGGCATGAAATGAGGACAAAGAACACAGGAAAAGGAGGAGGTGGAAGATCTAATTGATACTAATCCTAGAGATTCCTTGTGCCCAAGTGGTATATTACTTGAAGACATGGGATTTAATTGGTTTTGAAGGTTTTTTACTACTCCACATTAAGCCTCTAAGGAGCTGAAGTTTCTAATGTAAACCACAGTTACAAAAATGCCTATCAATAGAAAGTGAACTCTGACAAAGGTGGAACAATAAAGGTTTTTATCCTATTGCTCTCTGAGGTAACAGTCTGCATTATGTTTTTTAAAGGAGGAAAAAAAAAAGCTTTCCAATGAAGTGACCAAAAACTCTGTCCAAAAAGCTTCAAAATGGGGTACAACTGGTTAATACTTAGGAAGATAAACATTTTTAAAACTGAGGAAGTTAATGGATCAGGAATCCCCCTAATGTCTGCCAAACAACACTAGGTGCTTTCCTAGAAGGCACGCTTTAGGCAGATTAGCCTTATGTTGAGTCCAGTGTGGCAGGTGGTCTTTATTGTTGAAAAGACTGGATGAGATAAGCCAATGGTCTCTTTTGATCTTAAACTTGAAATACATGAAGCAATACTGGATTGTTTGCCAACGCTTACATACTGGTTAACAGTCCAGCTTTATTTATCAGCTGTGGCTTATTCAACTTACGTTTTTCATTTCTAACTGCTTCCAAGATGCTGTCACATCTTGTTAGAATTTACTACAGTATCTTTTTCATAATTACATGCAGTGGAAGAATGACTTACACTGTGGGTTTGGATATTTTACCATGAGTTATGCTGCTTTCTATATTCTTTCACTGTATTAATCTTTAAAAAAAAAAAAAAAAATTGTGCTGTATTGCTAGTTTCCTTTAAGGTTTTTGTAAGAATTTTAAAACAGTAACATTTGGTTCCGAACGTGCCAGTTCTAGAAAAATAAGCAGCTTCAGTAAAAATAGGTGAGGTGCCTGAGATCAGCAACACTGTAACCGGAAGTAACTACTGAAGTAAACCTGAGGGTAGTACCACCACCAGTGTTCCTATTATACAAATAAAAACAAAAATTGGATTTTGGGTGTGCTGGTACTCTGTGCCTGTCCTGCAAGGATTGACTACCAAAACAGCTTGCAAAGGGCTGAGGAGTCTGCCCAGATACGAGCTGGTGGGTTCAAACCCTGAACTCTGCCCTGTAGGCTGAATTAGTCATTCCAGATGGACTGTCTTGGCAAAGAACACGTTGCATCTGTAAGAAGCAACTTGTGCCTTTTTACTTTACAACAGTGCCTTGCAGAAAATACATTTCCTGTAAGGATAAACAACACATAATGCTAAATGGCACCAGTTGTAATAAATGATGGAATATAAAATTGCTGTAAACTCCCTTACTGCCACAGGCCAGTGCTCAAGTCTGAATTTTTTTCTCCCTTGGAAAATGAGACACTTGAGGATTTGTTCCTTTAAGTGCCTGTCGACTTAAACACTTAAAAAATGAAAGCGCTGGAGTATATAACATTCCTTTGCTCTGCTCCAGAAGCTTTCTGGCTTTCTGTTTCTAATCTGTTACTTCTCCTTTCCTACTCCCTTCTCTGATACTCGGGACAAGCATGCCAGTTTTTAGGGCTTCAGCCACAGTGCAGCCCTGCCTGCAGCAGAGGGCAGCCGAACATGCAGCCTGACGCACTGCTGGCAGCAGCAGCCGCCTCCCGCAGAGGCAGGGAGAAGCCAGCAGCATCAGAAGATGGCCACGGAACAGGCTTGTCATAAGGGAGTATTTCATGCCAAAGAAGCTCAAAAGCCATAGCTCACAGTATTTTGCATATTGGTTTTTGCACCTATTTAACACTTACCTGTTGTCTTTGTCCACTTCCTTTTATTTTTTCGCTTTCTCTTCCTTGCGTTACCTCTTGTCCACCCAACACCTTCCCTAGTCTCTTCAACACTTCTGTATTTGCTGAGGGTTTTTTAGAGATCCTGTCTGAAAGCAGCAGAGAGTAATTAATATTGCAGGAAATGCAGTGTACAAACCCTGAAGGACATCATTATATTTTATAGGTCTAGAAGAATAAGCCAAGGTTACAATTAAGTTCTTCACCATAGTAGCCAGTGCCTACCTCAAAGTTTGAAAGTCACGCCCCTGTATTGCTTGCAGAGACTGGAGTCCTGCTCTCATGGTCTGTTAGACCTGCTAAGGCAGTGTGGTATTGCTGCACCCTTTCAGCTTGTAGGAAGGGTGCAGATGGGCACAGAGACATTTTCAGGCGGACCCTTCAGAGGCAATGCCTGCACATCTGCTGGATTCTCAGAGTTACAGGGGCTCAAAGCTTCTGAAAAACCAGCCTGGAACTGCCAGAGAGGTTTTGGAAGTCACCATCTTTTCAAACATGCGGTTTGAGGGTCTCATGCCCAAGTTTCACCTTAACTTTAGGCCTAACAGCATTCACCCTTCTAAAGGCTGTTCAATACCTGAATTTCTCTCATTTGTAGAAACCCTAGAGGTATTTAACATATGTAAGGTGATACGAAAACATTCACATGGCCAAGCAGTGTGTTTCATATCACTTTGCACCTGAGCCTTTATGCAGCATTGTCTGCCAAAGGTGAAGTATCTTCTCTGGTCCAAAATGACTTTCAAACCGCAATAGGAAAGTCAATGCTCAGTCAGAGGAGGAATGGCCCGGAGATATGACAGCTCACTAGAATAAATGAGATAACTTTCTGGCAAGCAAACACCCTTCTTGCAAAACCTGGCATTGGTATATGCCAGTATCTCAGTATTTAGTCACACCTTTGAATGGCAAATTAGAAGAATGAAAAAAAAAAACCAAACCCCAAACTCGGAAAAAACAACAACAAAAAGAACCAACCACCTAAAACAAAACTAACCACATGGAAAGACTTTTTTTTCCCCCTTTTCAAAGAGCTTATTATTGTGAATAAAAATACAATGTGGTGGTTATGTGGATGCTTGGCAGAGACAGCAGCTAGTGTTTGTGTAGGAAAATAGCAGTAAGTATAAAGTCATGGTTAATCACGTAGAGACAACCCTTCATCCCTTTTCAATGGCTTTAAGAAAGCGTCCTGTGGCCTTGCCATGTTTAAGGAGTATTTTGCTTCAGTATAGTGATCTACTCTATTGAAATTTCATTTATACTATTAGAACAAACTGTCTGTTTGAGCTTTCAGCCCCCATTCCTGGCAGCAACAGCTGTTCTGCTTTCTGATTGGATGGCTTGCCTTTGTCTTACTGTTGCAGTATTTCCCTCTCCCCTCCCGCTTTAATCATGATAAATCTCTTCTAAACGCAGACAACTTTTTAATCTCATCCAGCTTCTTCTGGTTTCCCTGTCTGAGATAGCCTTTGTGCCAGTTTCATCCTACAAGCTATGATGAGCAGCTGCTCAAAGCACTCCCTGATGCTGTAGGTGGGCTCCGAGACGCGCAGTGCCAGAGCTGAAATCAGTACTAGGAAGCGGCAGGCACAGGGAGAGCAGAGACATCCAATTTATTCTCCAATCTATTTTGCTAAGCCAGGCCTAGGAACAAGGATCAGAGCATCATTTGTACTGTGCCAGTGATAACAGATGATAGAGCAGATATTCTGTTTTTTTCCCATGACTGTAAAATCCATTTCTCTTTACCAGGGTAAAGTGTCGTACATTTCACCCAAATATGATTTATTTTTAAAAATTACTATGTAGAGCAGAGTAGTTCTAGAAAAAAAGAGCAGCAGAAAATTAAGAAATGTCTCCCCGCATATTCCTAAAAGTAAAATTACATTTGTAGGTTTTTCAGGCAACAAACGAAACACAGGATCCAATATCCCGTATGTTATTGTGTCAAGACTTCTGTGTGGGACCAAAATGTTGATACCTGAAATTTCTGAGTCTCCTTGCCCTAACTGACATGTGGGGGTGGGGCGGGCAGTAGCGTGAAATCAAAACTGCTAGTAGCACCAGCAAGTGCCAAATCAGATATTTAGGACAAAGGATCATCTGCAAAGGAATTTCTTTCTATCCCTTGATAACTGTGTCTCAAAGAGAGGCCAAACACTCAAGGAGAGGTTTTGCCTCAGTCCAGATCCACATTTCTAGTCCTCCTCCCCACCAGAAGCAGGTGCCAACCTGGACTGAGGTCTAGGAGGTGCTAATACGCTACAGATACTGCTTTATTTCAGCTGAGCAGTCCGTAAATCTTAGCTTTTCAAGTTCTATCACATAATTATTTTCTTATTAGATTTTATCATATAACCAGCTGTAACTAGATTACTACATTCTAAAATGAGGTACCGATCTAGTTAGCCTTTAAATAGATGATTTTCTAATAGGTGGCATCTCAGTTTATCTGCATTCTTCACTTTTACAGCCTTATATTTCATAGTTTGGTGACCTGTTGGGAGACTCAGCTTCTTCTGTCATAACACACTGAATGGGGAATTGTGGAGGAGCATTATGGCCTGTAGCCACTTATTACATAAGATGTCAAGTTTCAAAAGCCAGACTTATCCCCGATGTAATTCTGTCAGCTTCAGTGGTTTGCGCCAGGACCGTTTGGTTTTGAACATGAACGTACAAAGAAAAGCTGTGGTTTCCAGTCTCCGGCAAACAGTAAATGATGTGGATCATATATAATAGACACTTGGATTTTTCGCCAATAGGTAGTCTTTTAAAAGCGAAGTGGTTAAACCGTTAATGTAAATGAAGGAGGGGGGGGGGTGTTAAGTGAGGAGGGGGGTTGTACACAGCTGTCGGAAACTAACGTTGCAAAGCTGCTATTTCTCATCAAAAGCACTTATTTTATAAATACCAGGTTTCGTATAGAAATGCTTTCTCTAATCATAAATGGTTACGGCTAACTTGAAATTATAATTAAGCAGTACTGCCCAGCTGGAGCAGAGCAATATTCGTTGCTTGGCCGATGGCTGTGAGTGGATACGCTACGGAGCTTCCCGGGAACAGAGAGAGGATCCCAGCGCACCGAAATAGACGCCCGGTCTCGAAGGCGCACGAAGGAGGGAGAGCCGGTACCCAGAAGGCAGTATCTTAGAAGCCGGTACCTTAGAAGGCACCCAGCCCCGCCGAGGCAGCCGGCACGGCCCGGCACGGCCGCTGCCGCGCCGCAGCATCGCTCGGGAGCAGCCTGCCGGCGGCGGTCTGGGGAAGCGCAGCCCGGCGCAGGGTCCGGTCTCGGCGGCTTTTGCCCGCATCGCCGCCAGCCCCCGCCGGCACCGGCAGCTGCACGGAGCTCCTGCCGGCAGCCCGGGTCACGTGTGCGGGCCGTAATCCCGGAGAGGGGGTGTCATTACCGGGGGAAGGGGGCGGCGGGAGGAGGGGCTGCCGCCGATGAGGGCTGAAGCCGGGTGCGCGGCCGGCTGCGGGCGCCGGAGCCGCGGGCGCCGCTGCGGGCGAGGCGGGGGCTGCGGCCGCGGCCATGGCCTGGCCCTGCATCAGCCGCGTGTGCTGCCTGGCCCGCTTCTGGAGCCAGCTGGACAAGTCCGACCTCTCCGTGCCGCTCACCATCCACAACTACTCGGACATCGAGGAGCAGGAGGACGGGGCGCCCCAGCGCGGCGGGCACCCCCCGCGGGGCAGCGCCCGCCCGCCCGCTCCGGCCCCCCGCCCGCGGGACCCCGCCGCCGCCGGGAAGCCGGGCGGCCGCAGGAAGGGCCGGGCGGTAGCCGCCGGAGAGCCCTTCGCGGCGGAGACCCAGTACCGGCGGGACTTCAGAGCGTGGCCCCTCCCGAGAAGGGACGCCTTCCCGTGGGTCAGCGCCAGCAGCGGCGGCGGGAGGGACGGGGCCGCCCCCCAGCCCGCCCCGGGCCGCGCCGCCTGCGCCCTGCCCGGCGGCGGCGGGAGGCCGGCGGCGGACGGCTGCGGCGGCCCCGAGCAGCTCCGGCCGCGCTCGCAGGCGGACGGCGGCCACACCACCTCCTACAGGTAACCAGGCCCAGGTGACCGCCCCGCCCCGAGCCCCGGGGGGGGGCTCCCTGCCGCGGGAGAGGGATGCTCCTCCGCAGCGCGGGGCGGGGATGCCGGCAAACGACCGCGGCGGGGGGGAGGAAGCTGTAACCAAGGGGAGGAGGGGGGGGGACGGGGGCTGCCGCCTGGCCAGCGGGCTCAACCTGTCGCCAAAGCCGCGTTTGCTTTTGGAAGTGCGGTCCTTAAAAACGTCGCTTGTTCCCCAGGCGGGTGTCTGACCCCGGCTGCGCTGGCACGGCCCGGCGGGCACCATCTGTATGCCTTTGCAGCAGAGCCCGCCTCGGGTACGCACCGCGGCCGCCACAGCCGCCAGCTGAGCCGCCCTGCGTTTCCTAGCTCCTGCCGTGGTTGAGAGAGATAAGGGAGTAAGCCAGGGTGGGATCCATGATGCCATCCCTAGCGCAGCAGTGCTTTACCTACCCACTGCTGGGAGACACAGGACTTCTGATAGCTGGAGTTGCCCAGGACCTGTCCGTACTCAGTCGCACTGAGCTGTGCTCCCCGAATCTGTCAGTGCCATCATCTTTTTCCCTTTAAAACTCCTGGAATGCCACATTCAAGGTGAGCTCAATTATTGCCTCAAAGATTAGTCAGATGCAAAGACATAGGGGATATATCCCCCAAACTATGCCATCTAATGGGTAATGGGAAAAATTGTCACAAACCACCTTTCCCAAAGAGCCTTTAAAAATTATTAAGTGACTTTTATGTTATTGATGCCTTCCTTTCCCTGTGATCAGCATGACTGATTACAGACACTTACTTTCTGGAGCAAGCAATCAGGCGGGATGCACCTAAATTCAACCCTTGTTCTCATTGACATACACCATGGGAGGAGAGGGTATTTCAGCTCCTACAAGGCTGCTGTTGAATATTGTACCAGTTTCACGTTGTTACCACACGCTCCCTCATAATGACGTTTGGCAGGTTTTAGTATACCTATGAGGTATATTAATAGAGTAATTATTTTTATTCCAATAGAATACCAAGTATTTAGACACTTACTATTATGTACCTAGGAGACATTTCTCTTCATAATCGCAATTCATTAGATTATTTATCACAGCGCTTTTAAGACAAACACGCTGGGGGCCCTGGGAAGGATTACAGGCCTGCACAGGAGAGTGTATTCCTTATCCCCCTCCTCCCCACACAGGCAGCTGCCCTGGTACTAATGCAGTTACAGACTCTGGAAGGTACTTGAATTTATGTGCTATTTTACCCTTTGCCACATCTCACAGGACAATCACAGAGCGATGATGATTTTTGAAGAAAAGTGCTTCTAAATTTCAAAGCAGCACAGGAATTACTTCAGAGAAGCCTGCCAGGACAAGACTAGCAAGGTTCATCTTTTGGAAACGCATCCATCTCCACATTGTTGTTGAAGCCTCCCCTGCTTCTTCGGCCTGACCCCAGAGGAAGGGTGCATTAGCCTGCATTAGAGCCGCAGCTTCCCTACAGCTGTTCTAACGCTCAGCAGAGTCACTTCTCACACCTTTCTTCCCTCTGACTTGTCTGTTCTTACACAGGGGTCTCAACTACTGTCATGAAAGAACAAGAAGTTTTCAGATCACACGACAAAATACTGGCTGGGGCGACATACCAACACTCAAATAAAAACAGATTTTATAAAAAGTAAGACTTAAAAGTAGTTGAGGGACTCCTCATAGCTGATGGAAGGAGGAGTACAGGATGAGGATGGAGGCACAAGCCAGGGCAGCCACACCAGGACAGAGTTCATAGAATCATAGAATCATTAAGGTTGGAAAAGACCTCTAAGGTCATCGAGTCCAACTGTCAACCCAACACCACCATACCCACTAAACCATGTCCCTAAGCGCCTCATCTACACATCTTTTAAATACCTCCAGGGATGGGGACTCCACCACTTCCCTGGGCAGCCTCTTCCAATGTCTAACCACTCTTTCAGTAAAGACATTTTTCCTCACGTCCAATCTAAACCTCCCCTGGCGCAACTTGAGGCCATTTCCTCTTGTCCTATCACTAGTTACTTGGGAGAAGAGACCGACACCCACCTCGCTACAACCTCCTTTCAGGTAGTTGTAGAGAGCGATGAGGTCTCCCCTCAGCCTCCTCTTCTCCAGGCTAAACAACCCCAGTTCCCTCAGCCGCTCCTCTTAAGACTTGTTCTCCAGACCCCTCACCAGCTTCGTTGCCCTTCTCTGGACACGCTCCAGCACCTCAACGTCCTTCTTGTAGTGAGGGGCCCAAAACTGAACACAGTATTCGAGGTGCGGCCTCACCAGGGCCGAGTACAGGGGCACGATCACTTCCCTACTCCTGCTGGCCACACTATTTCTGATACAGGCCAGGATGCCACTGGCCTTCTTGGCCACCTGGGCACACTGCCGGCTCATGTTCAGCCGGCTGTCAACCAGCACCCCCAGGTCCTTTTCCACTGGGCAGCTTTCCAGCCCCTCTTCCCCAAGCCTGTAGCGCTGCATGGGGTTGTTGTGGCCGAAGTGCAGGACCCGGCACTTGGCCTTGTTGAACCTCATACAATTGGTCTGGGCCCATCGATCCAGCCTGTCCAGGTCCCTCTGCAGAGCCTTCCTACCCTCAAGCAGATCAACACTCCCGCCCAACTTGGTGTCATCTGCAAACTTACTGAGGGTGCACTCAATCCCCTCATCCAGATCATTGATATTGAACAAGACTGGCCCCAAAACTGAGCCCTGGGGAACACCACTCGTGACCAGCTGCCAACTGGATTGAACTCCATTCACCACAACTCTCTGGGCCCGGCCGTCCAGCCAGTTTTTGACCCAGCGCAGAGTACACCTGTCTAAGCTGCGAGCCACCAGCTTTTCTAGGAAAATGCTGTGGGAGACAGTGTCAAAGGCCTTGCTGAAGTCCAGGTAGACCACATCCACAGCCTTTCCCTCATCCACTAGGCGGGTCACCTGGTCATAGAAGGAGATCAGGTTGGTCAAGCAGGACCTGCCTTTCATGAACCTGTGCTGGCTGGGCCTGATCCCTTGGTTGTCCCGCTCATGCCTTGTGAGCGCCCTCAAGATGAACCGCTCCATCATCTTCCCCGGCACCGAGGTCAGGCTGACAGGCCTGTAGTTCCCCGGATCCTCCTTCCGGCCCTTCTTGTAGATGGGCGTCACATTGGCAAGCCTCCAGTCATCCGGGACCTCCCCCGTTAACCAGGACTGCTGATAGATGATGGAGAGCGGCTTGGCAAGCTCCTCCGCCAGCTCCCTCAGCACCCTCGGGTGGATCCCATCCGGCCCCATAGACTTGTGAGCATCCAGGTGGTGTAGCAGGTCGTTGACTGCTTCCTCTTGGATTATGGGGGGTTCATCCTGCTCGCCGTCCCTGTCCTCCAGCTCAGGGGGCCGAGTACCCTGAGGATAACTGGTCTGACTATTAAAGACTGAGGCAAAGAAGGCATTGAGTACCTCAGCCTTTTCCTCATCCTCGGTGACAATGTTGCCCCCCACATCCAATAAAGGATGGAGATTCTCCTTGGCTCTCTTCTTGTCATTAATATATTTGTAAAAACATTTTTTGTTGTCTCTAACAGCAGCGGACAGATTGCGTTCTACCTGGGCTTTTGCCTTTCTCATTTCCTCTCTGCATGACCTAACGAGATCCCTGTACTCCTCTTGAATTCCCTGCCCCTTCTTCCACAAGCGGTAAACTCTCCTTTTTTTCCTGAGTCCCAGCAAGAGCTCCCCCTTCAGCCAGGCTGGTCGTCTTCCCTGCCCGTTCTTCTTACGGTGTACAGGGACAGCCTGCTCCTGCGCCTTTAAGACTTCCTTCTTGAAGAATGTCCAGCCTCCCTGGACCCCTTTGCCCTTCAGGACTGTCTCCCAGGGGACTCTCTCAACCAGTGTCCTGAACAGGCCAAAGTCCGCCCTCTGGAAGTCCATGGTTGCGGTTTTGCTGGCCCCCCTCCTTACTTCACCAAGAATTCTACCATTTCATGGTCGCTAAGCCCAAGACGACCTCCAACCACCACATCTCCCACCAGTCCTTCTCTGTTTGTAAACAGCATGTTGAGCGAGGCACCTCCCCTGGTAGGCTCACTTACCAGCTGTGTCAGGAAGTTGTCTTCCACACACTCCAGGAACCTCCTAGGCTGCTTCCTCTCTGCCGTGTTGTATTTCCAGCAGACGTCTGGGAAGTTGAAGTCCCCCACGAGAACAAGGGCTAGCGATTGAGAGACTTCTGCCAGCTGCTTATAGAACACTTATCTGCCTCTTCATCCTGGTTGGGTGGTCTATAACAGACTCCCAGCAGGATATCTGCCTCGGTGGCCTTCCCCCTCATCCTTACCCATAAACACTCGACCTTATCATCCTCACAATCATTGAACTCTAGACAATCTAAACACTCCCTAACATACAGAGCCACCCCACCGCCTCTCCTTCCTCGCCTGTCCCTTCTGAAGAGTTTAGAGCCATCCATTGCAGCACTCCAATCGTGAGAGTCACCCCACCATGTTTCTGTGATGGCAACTAAGTCATATCTATCCTGCTGCACAATGGCTTCCAGCTCCTCCTGTTTGCCGCCCATGCTGCGTGCACTGGTGTAGATGCACTTGAGCTGGGCTATTGATTTTGCCCCCAGCATTGGCATGCCACCCCTAGGCTCGTCTCTAGTGAGCCTGGTTTTATCCCCTCCCCCCTTCAAACCTAGTTTAAAGCCCTCTCAGTGAGCCCTGCCAATTCATGAGCGATGATCCTTTTCCCCCTGTGAGACAGCTGGACTCCATCTGTTGCCAGCAGGCCCGGTGCCGTGTAAACGTCCTCATGATCAAAAAAGCCAAAATTCCTCCGATGGCACCAGCCCCTGAGCCACGTGTTGATCAGGTGTGTTTTCCTGTTCCTTTCAGTATTCTTCCCTGCCACTGTAGGGATTGAGGAAAACACCACCTGTTCTCACATAAAACCTTTAAGCTGTTTGAAGGCTATACGGTACAACTAATGCAGACAGGACTACACAAGTCAAACCACTTTTATCTTATTCCAGCAATTCCCACAGTTTCTTTGAATTATCACCTAGTGCAACATTGCAAATTTAAGAAATCCCCATACCACTGAGCACACAGGAGTCACAACAAGCAGCAGGAGAAAAGTCCACAATAGCTTCACAGGCTGCAAGAGTCTAGTTTGATTTATATTTGTTGCTTTTTTTTTTTTTAAAGTAAGACTAAGCAGGTACTTGGCAGAGTTACTCACACTCATTTTCAGTTACACTTGGGGCACTAGGTTTGTATTTGGTAGCTTCAGTCGTGCCAAAGCCCCAGGAGCACTCCCCCAGTCTGAGGCAGGGAAGGGTCAATCCACAGCACACCCACCTTCTGTGAGCTGAGCACTCACAACCACAAGGACATTTCCATTAATGCCACTACAGTTCAGTCCTTCTTTCCTCCTACCTTGTTATTTTCCAAAGGCAGCGTTGCAGTCTGCAAAGATTTATCTCATCTTCAGGTAGTAGCTGAACAGCACCATTAAGGGTTGATGTTCTTCATCTTCCTCTAACAAAGGCTAGAAGGACCCTACTTGTGCATTAAGCTGTCCCTTGGTGGCCACGCACAGCTCCACTACCCTCTGGCAGCAGGGACCTGCCCCACTTGTAGGCTGCACCCACCCACAGGCGAGGAGGGAGCACTGGGGAAGCAGGAAGGGCAGATCGGCTGTGGTAGAGGCAGAGCAAGGGGGGTTTCTGTTACCTGGGGCAGCTGGGCCCTGAGGAGAAGGTTGGTGAACCACATAATGTCTTTAGGGGGTTTGGGAAAAGGGGGAGTGTATCCTGCACAGAGACATGCAGGCAGGGACCACTGCAGGGAGATGGAGCAAAGGTGTGGAAAACACACACATTTTTGGTTAGACGCTCTCATTTCCTTGCTAGTGAGAACCTTAGGGAGATTCCCCCTTTTCTGCTGTTGCACGAATATCAGCCCTTCCCTATGGCTTAGTCCTGTGAGCCAGTAGGGTGGCCCTGAGGACCAGACTCTGTGTGTGGGGTCAGCTGCATCCACTCTCAGAAGAAATGGGTCATTTGAGTCCTATGTGCTACAGGTGCTTCAGCGGGCTCTGCACCCAGCCAGGTCAGGCATGCACCACGAGGCTCTTGCTGGTAGGATCGGCTGCTGCTGTGTGGACACTGCCACTCAGCAGGCTCCAGCTGTATTTTGTGACTTTGTCAGGTCTCAGCAGCCGGCTGGGCTTGCTTAATGTGAAAGACAAAAGATCTGAAGGGAGGGAAAGACTGGCTTGAACAGGACAGTGCAGAAAGTTGGCATTGATACATGGTCCACTCCAAGCTTTTAATGGCAATGGTGAGGTTTTTTTGCTTAATTCTGTAAGGTGTTGGTAGGGTTTTTTTAGGTTTTGTGGTTTGTTTGTTTCTTTTTAATTCAGGGATGTGTGGTTCTACAACAGCCTATTGCATGTTTGTTTCTGTAGAGCACCCAAGTGTAGCGGTGAGTCCCCTGTAATGTTCAGCACCGTTTGATATGCTTTTGTGCATCCGTGCACTGCTCCCGTGAGATTTCATTCTGCAAGTTCCAACTACATCTTTCTCTCTGCACTCTTTCTTAAGCACAGAAGGAAACTCAGCTGCATGTGGTGTAAGTGGTGCAGCCAGCTGTATGTGGTGCAGCTAGCCAGTCTGACCTGGCATTTACCAGAACAAAATAAACCCACCCCCAGGATCAGTGACCAAGACAAAAAGACCAGTCCCATTCCTAGTGAATTCTGGTGGGAGTCTTTCTGTGGCCAGAAGAAAGTTAAAGGGGGAGGGGGTGTTGGAAGAATAATACCTGTACCTCTGAGGAACCAAAGATATTTTTAATTTTGAAGGAATAACTCTGTATAAAGGGTGGAAGCACAGCACAGCTGCCCGCCCTCCAAACTATTGCCCCATGTCCCCAGATCTTTGGGGCAGCTCCTGTCTCCAGTCCCTGGATTTCAGCTGGAGTTCTGCAGGCTCTGAATAAAGGCAAACCCTAACTGGGCTACATGGGGGGAGCTCAGGCACACAGACCAAGGCAGATCGATACAAGCTGCACTTGAAAGGCTAAAATGGGGTGTGCTCCAACTGTGAAAAGATCCCAGGGACTGCTGCAGAGGGTTGCAGTAGACTACACCTTAATGATTCTGGAGGAGGCAGAAGGAAGCGCTTAGCGGCCCCCTCTGCATCTTCCCAAGGGTTTGTCCTTTGGGGTCATGGAAGTGGCTTCTCCCTTTCAGCAGTAAGTTGCAGGTGCTGTGTACTTCTGACTTTGCACGCAATTAATTATAGTACTAGGTCTGATTGCATTTAGCAGACATTTTAGAAATAGGTAAGTGCTTTACTTAGCTCCCTTCTACAGTGGATGAGAGAAGCTGATGCTGTCAGCAGGTATCTCCAGTTGGCTCTGTTCTCTGGATGTTGTCTTCTTACCTTGTTAGAAGGCAGTGGGGATGTGGGCACAACCTCTCTGCCAGGGCTGGTGTTGCTGGGAGGAGAGCCCAGTTCAAGGCTCAGCTGTACTTCTTTAAGTCACTTCAGACCTCGGTTTTCCCTTTGGTAACCTGCCAGTTTCTGGAAAGCACTTCAAGTGTGTAAGTGAAAATGTTGCATCAGAGCTGTGAGCAATTGTTTTGCTGCTTCTTCCTCCACCCATTGGCTTTGCTTGCATTAGCACTCAGGGAAGGGGGAATTTCTGTGAATTTCTGAAGACTGTGAATTTCTGCACAAAATCAGAACACCAGCCCTGAGCTGAGCCTAATCTCTGCAGTTGGTGTTTCCACACTCTAGGTGTTTTGGGTGGGCGTGAGAATTGAGAACACCCAACTTGTTCGCAGGTGGGAGGCACAGCAGTAAAGCAGACCAAACTGAAGGCCTTGACATCAGCAGGATTTACTGCTCACCCAGAGCGAGCAATTTTGTTTTGTTGCTTTGATGAAAAGAAAACACGTAAAGAGCTAGGGTCATTATGGAGAAAGAGCCTGATGTGCCATTGCTAATGCTTTTGGGAATAGCAGGGTGGAACATCCCTCGGCAAACTGAACTCCCACCTGCTTGTGTGATCATGTGCTGTTGCACTGTGACCAGGAGCAGAGACATCCCGCAGAATGAAGGGGAATGACACTTTTCCCCCATATTTTGCTGTCTGTACTATTCACCTGTCTTCACATAGTGCTGGTGCGGAAGGGCAAGGTGAACTGTGGTGACTGCTTCACATTGAAAAGCATCTTATTTCAGCCGTGCAGAAGAAAACAGAGAAAATACCTGCACCCATGTTCAGCAGAGTATGGGATCACAGCACACACCTGAGCTGGCAGGGTTAATAGTACTGTATATGAGGAGCTCCACCCTTGATTCAGCAAGATATTTAAACACATGCTTATCCTTAATAATAGGTGTAAAGCTTTTATAATCAAGGCTTACAGTTATCTTTACATTCTTAAGTATCTTGCTGCTTGGGGAAATCAATACTGAAGTCCCTGATTTTTATGCTATTCAAGAAGTAAGCTTGCTTGGTGCAGGCGTTGGGATGGATCTAGAGAGACTTGCTGTGCACTGCATAGCCTGGCTGGGGGAAGGGAGGGCTTGGAGTGGGACAGAGCTGTGGGAGGAGAGAGTGAGGGGGGCTGGAAATGCTGGCTCAAGAGAGGATGTCTGTTCTGCAAAGTATGCTGCAGAACTGAAATGGGAAAGATTCAAAGCTGTCGCATAAAGGTAGGAGGAATTTCCTCCACTCAAAGTACACCCAAACTTACGTTAGAGGAAAAGGGGAAAGAATGGGAAATGGGATAATGACAGAAGTCAAGACCCTAAGACCTACCCACAAACCCCCATTCACACAGCTCCGATAAGAGGGAAGCAGCTGCCTGTCCTATCACACCACTGTAAGTGCTCCTTCTTCAGGGATCTGCCTGTGAGCAGAGCAAGCCCCCAAAACTCACCCTAAGACAACAGTTTTAGGCTTAAGGATTTTTTCCTGGCATTTCAGTCCAGTCTCTTGGTGTTGCTTCTTTCCTGTGAGTTATGAGCAGCTCCAAGTACTGCCTGACCTTGCTACAGGTGAGAGCTGAGATAGGAAGCAGCGAGGTGTCTTCTGCTTTCCTCCTCTGTAATTCCTGTGTGCTGGTCTCTTTACCCCTCTAGCTTTTTCTCTCCCTCAGCCTTTCCTTTCCCTCATTTCTGTCCTTGCGCTGTGCTCTTTGGCTGGACAGGAGAATGGGCACAATCTGTTCCTATGTCCAAGGCTTGGAAGGGCTTCCAGCACCCCACAGGTGTCAGACATAGCTCAGAGGTAAAGCAGTTTAATGGCTTAGTTATCCAGGAGGGCTCCTGGCTTTGTCCATCCCACAGAGCTCTCACCGCTGCATCCATGACTCATGACATTTGCAATCCTCTGTTGACAAGGAGATGTCACAGCGCCCTGATCTGTGCAGGTCTTTGCCATAAGCAGACACAGCCTATCCTCTGGGTGAGCACCACTGGCTGCTCAGCTCTGCCTGGGCAAAACAAAACTGTCCCACCTGAAGGGGCGGCTGCATGGCTGTGCCAGGAACCTGTCTGAGCACCTGCGAGGAGCTGCATTGCAAACAGGGTGCTATTTCATACCCCACCACCCTCTGCCTGAACCCCTCGCACACCAGTCTGGCTTCCCCAACAGACATCTAGAGCAGTGTGTACTTTGAAAATAAGAGACCCCCAAACTGTGCACACAACTTTTCTTCTGAGGAGAAAATGGGACAAATGTTCATTATGCTGCTTAATTCTCAGTAGTGTGCTGGGTATGAGAAGGAAGAGGGCAGTGGAAGAATAAATGCAGACTAGCTCAGGCAGTGTAGCTCAGAGTTACATTCAGCTATACAGGATGAGCCTTTTTCTCTATTTCTTAAATGAGAAATGGGATTGTAATGCAATGGCTCCTAACACCACTGATAATTAATCATGTGAAGCAAACCATGACATAAAGATGAGGTACTAAAGTGCCAACTGTGATGGCATTGGTGGCATACTATGAGGCAAAGGAATACTATAAATACTGAAAGTAAATCTGGCTGGAAATGGCAGCCCCAGCATTGCAAGCAGCATGGTAGGTATTTGATTTCCACCCTCTGCCTCCTCATGCCCAGTAGAAATGCCCTCTATATCTCGGTGAAATCAAAACGCTTTCTAGGTTAGATTTTCACTAGGTCAGTGAAATCAAAAAGGTTTCACAGGCAGCTTTCTCTGCAAGGCCAAAAAATATTTGTGGAGCGCAATGAAACAGGGAAAGAGCTGGACGCAGCACCCGGACCGCGTAGCTCGCAGCACCCAGCAGCCTGAGCTGCAGCAGGCAGAGCTGGCAGCAGCGGCACGTTGTGTTTGGAAGGAACAGAAGGACCAATCCTGAATCCATCATTCCCAAATCATGCCCTGAAGTCTGTGAGGCCACATGGTGAATCGTGAGGCGAGCTGGTGGGACCATCACCCCCGCCTGGTGCCCTGTCCTGCTGTTCGACAGCCCTGGTACAGGGGGTCCTGCTCACTCAGGGAGGGAGATGGTACACAACCACCAGCTGACTGAAACAGCTCTCTTCAAAGCTGGGCTTTGTAGTAACCCTCTGGTCATTATAGTCCAACACTTTTTTTGTTTCTAGCATACACATGAGCTGTACTCTCACTTCCTCCATTTCCCATCACCGCTGGGGGGTTAAACTGTCCCAGCAGGCCACAAGCCTCCTGGCTCCCCACACTGCATTGATCCAAACCTTCCCCTCCAGACAACTTATCCTGACACATTGCAAAAGAAGAAATGCCTTTCCCCAGGCTTTATTAAGCAATTATGAGAAAGAGCAAAGAAATGATCGACAAACCAGTGATTTATGTGATCAAAGCAGTTCCACAGAGTAAAGGGGCAACCACCTGTAAAAAGCTGCTTCTTATTCCTTCTTAGAGCGAGTCAAATGTACAGCAACAGCAGTACACAAAAAGCAGCCTTTCCCTTTTGAGCTCTACTTTTTTAAAGCCTTCCTACAACTCAGGAGGCCTTTTTCTTTTACAACCCCAGTGCTTTAGTGCTTCTAAGTACCACTGGGTTATTTCTATTTATGGAGATCAAAAATCTCACCTCTAGATTGTAACAATGGAGAGCAAACCAGAACCTGAAGAGAGCCTGGACACTGAGTTATGGGCCTGGAGGCTATTTCCCCTCCACCATAGGTCCTTGCAGCCCCAAAGTAACCTGACAACTGCAGCTGTCTAGGGACAAGGGGAGGAGGAGGAGAGGTACAGCAGGGAGGATGAAGATGACTACCTCCAGCAGCAACAGTCAATGTCTCTTGTGTTCATCCCCAGCAGCAGCTGGATGTCACACCATACAGGGCTCCCTCCTTCTCCATGCCATTTCTGTAATTTCCTCTCCCACCATGCTGTTCTCTTGCTAATAACTGCTACTTGTGTGGTCTTGGACTAGATACCACTCGCAGTGACGGACATGGGGAAGGGCGGGAGAGGTAATGCACTGGCTGAGCTGGACATGACACTTTGGCTTCCTCAAGCACAGGGAGCAAATGTTGCACCAGGGAGTACAAGGGGGGAGACAGTCACTATATCTTGACACTTGACATCTTAAACTAAGTAACATTAAAAAGAGGTTGTTCCTCTTCCCCAGGCTCTGAGTAGCTCATGCATTTTGACTCCTCATGACTCCATGACTGAGTTAGGGGCCTAGAGGCTATTTCCCCTCCAAACTGGTATTTGGGCTTGTGTTTCTTCTGACTCTTGGCTATACGGCTGGAGATGAGTGCATGTGTCCTGCAAGCTGAAAGACAGAGTGACTTTAGTTAGCTGTACTTTCTAGACCAAAGGTTATAATTTTAATTTCTTGTTTTGTTTCAAGTACCCCAGCTCCCAGAGGGGATAAGTCATCTCTGTTTTGCCCAGCCCTTCCCTGTGGCTCAGAGTCCTGGGTTCTCCCAGGAGGAAATGCTGAGTCCAAATAAGAAATGCTACTGTGGATCTGAGCCGTGACTGTATCTGCCCTCACATTTCTGTTTCTGTGGGTGAAGGCAGAGCATTTCCTCATTACATGTAGGTGCCTCAAAAACAGTTTTGGCTATCCAGGCTGAGAGGAGAACAATTTGGCTTCCAGCCAAAACGAGGGTCCTGAGATCCAAAAGGGCTGTGTTTGGGGGCCTGCCAAATCAGCAAATGATCTGCAATAAAGCAGCGAGACAGAGCTGGCTGCAGAGACGGGTGGCACAGTCATTCATTGAAAGCCGGGGACACACTCCATTGCAGTGTAATGCGGCGGGGAGACCAGCCAGCACAAGGATGAATGGTTAGGAATCAATACCACCGGCATCCTTGATGTGATCCAGCTTTATGTGGGGTGGCACGTTCCAGTTCCTGGAAACTGCTGGGATGTAATTGATGGCTTTGTACCATTTTGCTGGTATTTTGCCCAGTAGCTCTGTGTCCTCCTTCTGGCTGCACAGCAGAGCAGAGCTCAGATTTAACTCGGCATTCACATGTGTCTGGGATTCCCTGCTGAAAGGTTACCTTCTTGGGGCATTGCTTAGCCAAAATCACCTTTCTGCAAGGGTGCTTCCTTATCCTGAGGTGCTAAAGCAGCAGGAACCGCACCACCAGCACTGGGAGAGCTGTGCAGGCACTTAACCTGCTGCCTTGGCAAGCTTGAACAGCAAGATGCAGAGAAGGCAGAAGGTGGCAGCTCAGAACAGTGAGAGCAAACCGATTATAGACAAGATTTGCAGTGCACATAGACAGCCCTGACAGGGGCCTGGTTTTGCTTTCCAATGGGCAAGAAGCTTTTCTTAGAGCAATATCCGTTACTAACTGAGTGGATTTAAGAACTCACTCCACCTCCACTCAAGCTGACAAACTGCTGTCAGCCCCAGCTGCAGGCTTCTGCCTGTTTCCTTGTGCCTGCACCCACACTCATCCACCCTGACAGGAGGTCAGTGCTGGCAGCTAACTCAGTCAAGAAACAGTAACTTAATTTTTTAGAATTAATTTTGTTAGCATTCTCGTTTCTCACTGGCTTAGATACAGTCCAAGGTTGTACCCTGTATCTACAAATCAACCAAGAAAAGAGGCAGCATTTTAGGGCTGAGTCTGTTTAGAAATCAAGCATAAACCAGGCAGCGGATATTTTAGTAATATACTAAAAGGATGAAGACCAAACTACACATTCTAAAATAATACTCCACACTTACACACTTGAAATAAGATTTTTAAAAGAAGAATTTGCAGCTGCTATCAAAATAGCAAATAACATGCTTGGAAAGAATGAAAATTAGAAAGGCTGTGACCAAAGCTAAGCTTGGCACTTTAAAACACAGCCTATTTCCCTAGCCTGGACATGGCTCAGGAGTCACTCTTACCCCTCGATCCTGTCTATAATCAGCTAGTAAAATTCAGCTATTATTTAAATATGCCAGGGTATGAATGTAAAATTTTCACAGCTTCATTAGTCACCTCTCCTTTTGCTACAGAGCTGCCTGAATTGGTTGCCAGAGATACGTACACAAAAAGAGCAGACTTGTGTCTTCTCCTGAGAGCAAACAAGCCGTCTCAGTTGGCTGCTACTGCAGCATCCAGGAAGTCCTGATGGAGAGGGCATTAGTGAAGCCTGTTTGTGACAAGAGGTACAGAGAAGCAGAGGGAAGGCTGCGGAAGGGAGCTGGCAGCCGAGTTAAGCCAGACCCCACCATGCTGTTCTTCAGTGCTCTCGAAACATGTGTTGCCCATTTCTGAGACGTCACTGCTCCAAGAGTAAGTCAGCCAAGTGCCTTCTTCTCAGACATGATCATGCAAAGTCAAAGCACTTGCCCCCATCTGAAGGAAAATATCAGTGGAAGCATCTGCCAGCTGAGATGGTGTCTCCCTTCGGATGCATTTCAGACTGAGTTGCCACAGAGGCGCAGCGCAGCACGTATTGGCAAATGTGCCTGCTGCCAAGAGAGCTAAAGCCAAGTAAGGGAACACCAGCAGCCGCCTCCCTCCACATGCGTGAGGGCTAGGCACTTGCAGCCCCAGACCAAGATGTTTTACATTGTAAGTGGCCAATGAGTCAGCCAATGTTTTACATTGTAATGGTCAATGAGCTATCAAGCAAAAAGTCACCCTGACTTTTTTTTATCCAGGAGAACAGCACCAAGCACCTCCAGGAGAGAGCACGTTTTGCCAGGAATAAAAGAAGAGTTAAGTCAGGGCAGCCAGTTAGCCCAGTCTATGCCCTGTTGCATCTTTCAGCCTGGGCTTTCTGAGAGAAGCAGGCCTCTAGACTCAGTTCTTTTATTCTCAGTATGCCTTAGACAAGTTCGATATTATGAGCTGATTGTAACCAGCCTTGCCTTCTGGCTTTGCAACCACTCTGAGCAGAAGTACCCTGTGATTATGTTGTGTTTTATGGGATCTTCTGTCTTGACAATCTCATTTCAGGCAAGAATATCGCCCATGGACTGGAGCAAAACCATCGAAGCCTATAAAGACAAAGCAAGGCTTCATTATCCCAGAAGACCATTTTGTTCAAGAGACAAGCTACAAGGCAGATTTTAAGGTAATTAACATTTTTTAAAATCCCAGAGTCAATGTGAGTAAAGCCCAAAGTACACATCAGGAATTCCTCATTTGCTGTTGGTGTGGTGCGTGTAGAACAAAGCCATGTCCTCATTGACCACTCTCTCATGCCCATTAGGTAATGTGGCCATCCCTTGCTTTCAGAGAAACATGCTAGAGAATGCCATGTTGTAACTTATCATAATTCATCCTGAGACCAAGATTTTAAACTGCGTGACAGTCAGGAAGTTCAAGATTTGCGATTCGCTCAGTTGGATACCTTATGTACAAGGTGTGTGTCATTCTCTCTCTCTGCGTAAGGTGCATTTAACACCCTCTGCACACACTCAGAGTGGTCAGTGTGCACTAGTGTTAGGGCTGTAGCATGAGATTCAACCTCTGGTGCTAACATCAACCATGGACACAGGTCCTCGCATGGGAATGTTTGCAGATCGCTGCCTAAGGAACAGCACCCACCCAGACAGGACAAAACTCCCCTGTCCTGGTAAGGGCAGAAGCTGCCCCCACTACCAACACCAAGGATGATATAGCTGTGGCGAGCAGCTGAGCCGCACAGCTCTTGGGCCTCTGAGACTTCCTTGGGATTTTCCTGTGAGTTTCTACAACCCTCTATACCAGCATAAGATTGTTCTCTTGTTAGCGAAATACATCTAAGCGTTACTGAAAATCCCACGAGGAAACATTCTGTCTGTACTCAGTGTTTTCCCTGGCAGGGCCCCACACACTCCCCATCCCCACGAGGAAGGAAAGTGCACACCGACAGGGCTCTGGTTTAGCTGCTTTGTGCATTAGACCACCAAAGAGAACAACCAACCACAAAAGCCGTGCACAGGCTGCGCTGAGTGACTTGGAAAGCAGAGACGGGGCTGGGGCTGAATTCCCCAGCCGCAGTGTGCCGTGCCGTTAGAGGTAATAGCAGCCACTCCAGGGCCACATGTAAAAAGTAAATCTTTGCCTTGGAGGAGATGAGGAAGAAGTGTTTAATCAGCAGACAGTCAAGTGTCTCCTCCACAGAGGATTGCTGGCACACTGCTGCGACAAGGCATACGATGGGTATATCCAGCTCCACTGAAAGTAGGACAGTGACCTCAGGCAAAACAGAATTTGCAAACCTCACCAAAACTTCCTCCTTGTTCTGAATAGTCTGGGCTGCTTACTGAGGTGCAGCAATGAGGATAGACGGTGTTTAACCCTTAAACCTTGTATTTTGACCCTTGTATTTAATCTTGTATTTTGACCCTGGAGAGGCAAAATACAGTGTCTTCCTATTTGGCAGATAGGATGCAAAGGAGAGGGTCCTAGATGAACCCCTCAGAGTCCCTATCCCAGTTCTCGAGGAAGAGAAAGAGAAGACTGCAATCCCAGACACAAACACACACCGCCAAGGACACTGCACTCTGGACCATGTAAGCAAAGGTCCCATTTCCTGGAGCCCCAGGGTACCACTGCGGCCTCTCTCACAGACAGCATGGGAAAGGTGTAGTGTGGAATAAAGATGGTGCCAAGGAGCCACCAGTTCAAACAGAAGTCAGACTCCCCCTGGTTTACACTTGGCCATTGCCCAGGGAAGTGGTTGAGTCACCATCCCTGGAAGTATTTAAAAGACGTGTACATGTGGCACTTAGGGACATGGTTTAGTGGGCATGGTGGTGTTGGGTTGACGGTTGGACTCGATGATCTTAGAGGTCTTTTCCAACCTTAATGATTCTATGATTTGGACTTTCCCTCTTGCCTGAAGCCCGTGGCTTCGCTGGACACGTGGGAGTCAGGTTTACATTGTGTCCTGACAGCCTGCATGCAGGACTCAGACTGCTGGTTCTCCCCAGCTACTGAGCTGTGCACAGGCTGTTTGTCACGCTCCTCTTGTTCCTTAGCGTGTCAGATGCATCCCCAGAGGAATGGAAAAATTGGAACAATGCAATGACAAAAACAACCAGATTGATTGCTTTCCCTATACTCTCTTTGCCTGTGGTCTTGCTCTTCTTTCTCTACTCGGATGGTGCACCAGAATACTCAGCACCCAGCAAAGCTTTCCACCCTTTCATGTTTTATGGCCAGATTCACCCAGAGTCCTGGGCTGGATGCACAGCTAAGGCCAGTCCTGTTTCAAATCCATTGGGTTTTAAGCATTAGGGAAGACACAAGCATCTAGGTGTTCTTCATGCTTCAGTACAACCACAACAGCTACATGTTGGGTAAAATTCTGACTCCACAGACACCAGAGAGAGCAACCTCCGTTATCTCTACCTTTCCTCCAGGCCTGAGGAGTTTACATCCTTATCAAAGTCCTTGCAGTTTCACAGCCTGGCATGGCCAGTAACCAATTTTTCTCCTTTGGGTACTCCAAGCCTGGCCCTCTGTTCACAGCACACATAGCTTGTGGCCCCATAAAGCATTACAGTGGAGCGTTTTGACAGAGCCTGGATGGCATCCTTCAAAAGGTTAAGGACCAGACACACACCACTGTAATTCCTCTCACTTAAATGCAGCACCAGTCCAGCAGTACGTTTGTTGTGATGTTTGTAGAGTATGTGCCAGCGGGGCTCTGTGAAGAGGGCAGCTCTTTATCTTGCAGAGGCTGGTTCCTGCCAAGGCCTACCCAGCCATGTTTACCCCCCATCACACCACACACCTCAAGGTCCAAGGGCTGGGTTACAACAAAGCCCCTCCTTGGTGGCACAGCATCACACCTGCCTTTGAATCATCCTGTACACCGAGGCCAGTCTCATTGACGCCCAGCCAAGAGCTAACGCTTGTCGGGTAGTGGCACGTTACAGGAGAGAGCAGGTAGATCGTCACAGCGCTCCAGACCCCTCAAACTCTCTAGACAGTCGCACCCTGTGTCACACTAACGTTTCTCTCCCCCCTCACCCCACTAGATCCCAGAGGTGAAGACCAGGTTCTCCCCCAATCCTTCTGCTGTTTTCCAGGCACCATCACGGATCCTCAACGTGTGAACCTGGACCCGCCTCACACCCAGGCAGCTTAAACGCGGCATTTCTGTTAAGATGTATCACTATGCAATTTTCATGAGGAATGTTAAGATCAAAGAACTGGTATTATCAAAAGCAGCTCCAGTGATTAATGATATGCACACACACTTTCTGTTAACACAACAAACCACAAAGCGCTTGGTTCAGAACTGGCAAAACACGCTGCAAGGAGTGACCCAGTTTTCACAGGAGCAGGTTCATTACTATGCCAGCTGGCGTCACATTAGGAGATTGACTTTGGGCAGCAAAGGCAGTATTGCAGGCAACAACCCTACGCTTAACTTAACAGGGTGGGAGGGAAAACAATCACAAGCGGGATGGATAATTAAAACCAAAAAGAGTTTTATTTAGCAGGACCCTCTAAGTAGGCCAGTGAAAGACAAGGGAGTGTCTGGCTGACTTCTGAGCTTCTTGAGGGGTTTTGGAAATAGGACCTCAAATGGCATCACCAGAAATCATAGCATCAAAGGGGCTGGTCTGAACTTCCAGGGTTGTTTTAGAAGCTGGAGGAAGCCAGCATCATTGAACTCTAAAATAAAACTGGCACATGCAGTGTCTTGGGGCTTTAAAGGCTGGAAAGCTGGATATTTCCAAAATTGGTGGGCTGATGCAGGAGCAAGAGGGGACCGAACTTTGGGAGACAGCCCTGACGGTAACACACCAGCCTGGTTTGGAGAGGATTGCATGGACAAAGTCAGCTACACACCTACCAGACTCCAGAGGATCTAAATATTTATGTAATTTATATAGCTGTTAGGGTGAGTGTAAATATTGTATATGGATTTTACCTAAAGCAATTTGTGATCCTTTAATGAAAAGGACATGCTTATACTTTTAATAAATATTAACTCTTTGCATATGCAAGGTGGACAATATTGCCTTGAAATTCCTAAATTATTGCCTGTATATTGGTAACGCTAATGCTAGGAACAACCAGAAGCAAATGTTACTTAGAAACTCTTCTTAAAGAAAAATGCAACGTAGAATGTAAGACATCCTTCATTTTTAAGATAGGCCATTTTAAGTATCATTATTCTAAAGCTGATTTTTTTAGACTGGTGTGCATTTAACTTTTGCTGAGGTACACGTGTTTTAAGAAACCATTTTTTAGCCTTTGTTCATCGAGACTGTAGTGGGTTTACAGTTTCTATTTCAATGACTTATGCAAGATAATTAGTCTACTGCTTATTTAATGGTTTTGCTAATTATTTTGGGGAAAAAACTTTTACTTTATGTGTTTGAAACACACAAATGCGTTAGCTAGAACGAAAGGAAACTATCCTCAGACTTGAACAGTGATTGGATATTCATTCATCTGTAATGAAATGGACTTTAACACAGGAGGATTTTTTTCTTAACCTTCCTACTAGCTGAAGTTGAAGACAAATTTAACGAACTTTGGGGACTCTGCAAACACGTATGCATTGCTGATAATTCCCATAAGAACAACTTTTGAACTGTTGGCATGCGGATTGTATTTGGAATACATGCAGACAGCATTTTCTCACTGCATTATGTGAGAATTTAGCGGTGCCACCTCTGTTCATTACGCTAGCAGGACCGAACACAACCATGAGAATAGGTAACATCTGCAGTAAGCTGCGTTTGGTTGGGTTGGGACAAGGGATGGCACTTCCCACGCTCATCCGTGGACTCAGAGGAACGTACAGTAATACCAGTGCTTGCCAAAATAATTTTTCAGGAGATTCATTTTTCAGGAAATTCATTTGAAACATTCAAACTGTACTAAAGGTTTTGCATGTTAGATGTTTCTAAGAATTCAATCTGCTTGTTTAATCTCTTTATAATGTTTTTAACAGTTTTGTTCAAACAATTCAAGTTCATTTCAATCCTGGACTTTATTAACAGCAAAAAAAAAAAGAAAAAAGAAAAAAGGATAAATTGTCTATTCAGTCTCTCTTCTTAATTCACTGTATTTCTTAAAAAAAAAATCAACCCAGTTCTAAACAAACTGGTAATATAATAAGCTTGTATTTTATCAAATGAACTGGATTTAATTTAAGAAATTAAAATGTATTTTGGCTATTAGTTCTTTCCCAATTTTTTTTTGTTGTAAAACATAACCCTTGGGTATTCAACCTTGCAGGACAATTTGTCACTGAATTTCTGTCTCGCAGAGCTGCACGTGCAGGACAGCACAGCACACAGGACACCAAGCAAGGTGTCGTGGAGATGGTCGACTGCATTCACAGCCATCAGCATTCAATTCCTTACTCCTCAAGCTTACCTGCAGGCACAGACCCCCAGCAAGAATGGCTTCCAAGGCACATTTCAAGCTGTGGCCCGACAGCCGATTTGAAACCGCAGCTGCTTTCCAAAGGAAAGCTGTTGCTCTGCAGAATTCATAATCACTTATGGGATTTTTCCCAGACATTTTCAAAGGGAAAGCAAACTATTCAGCAAGCAGTCCATCAACATGAAGGGGAAAAGGGGATGAACCAATGATACCAACTTGCTACATTCACTATCGGGGACACAGAGGCTAGATCTACTCTGATGCAGGTGCCATGCTCTTAACTTCCCCTTTCAGCGGTGCCCACAATGTGCCCTGTTAACAGAAAGGGACAAGCAACTTGCATTTCACCTCAGTTTCACTCTGCCATCTCACACAGATAACGGGGAAAATAGTGCTAGCTTTGAATTTTAACAGAGACCATCGCTTTACAGTTGCTCCCAAGAACATTTTAGTGAGTAAAGGTGCCGAAGGTACAACCAGCTTCCCCAGTGTCCTGGTTTCGTCAGGGACAGAGTTAATTTCCTTCCTAGTAGCTGGTACAGTGCTGTGTTTTGGATTTAGGATGAGAACAAAGTTGATGATAACACACCGACGTTTTAGTAGTTGCTAAGCAGTGCTTACACTAGTCAAGGACTTTTCAGCTTCCCATGCTCTACTGACTGGGAAGGCTGCAGGTGCACAAGAAGCTGGGAGGGGGCACAGCCAAACTGGCCAAAGAAACATTCCATACCATGTGACGTCATGCTCAGTACATAAACTGGGAAAGCTGGCCGGGGGGGGCCGCTGCTCGGGGACTGGCTGGGCATCGTTTGGCAGGTGGTGAGCAATTGCACTGTGCATCACTTGCTTTGTGTATTATTATTATTATTACATTATTATTATTTTATTTCAATTATTAAACTGTTTTTATCTCAACCCATGAGTTTTTCTCACTTGTGCTCTTCCAATTCTCTCCCCCATCCCACCGAGGCGGGGGGCAGTAAGCGAGCAGCTGTGTGGTGCTCAGTTGCCAACTGAGGTTAAACCACGACACCCAGATAGTGTGATGCCAGCTCTTCTAGCTATGCCTCAGAAGACTTCCAGGAGAAAGCCAAAGGCTCATGAGCTGTTGCCTGGCTCCAGCTACAGGAGGGATGAATGGAAAGAAAACCAAGCAGGTACTTACCACTGCAAGGGACAGGGTGATGCAACTGGCTGCTGATGTCTGCAACTTACCTGATTTTGCACAGAAAGTGCCTGCCTCAGCCAAATCGAAAGGCATCACACCAAGTTCCTCTGAAGAGGGCAAATCTACACAGGTTTTGCAGGCTCCAGGGAGTCACGATGCTGGGACTGCTTCCAACGCTGCTCTCACACTAGTATTTGTCTTCCCAGTTGCTCTGGGTTCACATCCAAGTCCATCAAGGCTTTCCAACCGTGAATCACACTGCAAACAAGGGTTATTTGACACATAAAGAAATGTCCTTTAAAAGGAAGGTTTTGCACCTGAAGCATTATAATTTACTACCTATAGGGTGACACTGAACATGCTTCTTCTGCTCCATCTTGCTGACACCTGGCCTGTTGGAATGCTGAGAGTAAGCATTGTGCCAGCTGCATCCACTATGCCAGGGAGCTGTGAACACCCACACTTCCACATGCTCAGGTGAAGCTCTGATGTGGGAAATAACTCCATTACTCCAGACAGTTCTCTTTACCTGAACTTAAGTTCACAAGCAGCACATTAATGATTTGCCTGCTTTCATGAACTACATGTTTCTCTTTGCATTGCACTAATTTCTTGGAAGCTGAACAATCAGATGCAAACCTATCACCTCTGCCTTATTCATACCGATTTTCTGTCTGCCACTGCAGTAATGTACGTTCCTAAGGACCAACCTGGTTTACCACAAATGGATGTTGGTGCCATGTAGCCCAGAGAGGCTGTGTTTGTTTCCAGGGCAGAGATGGCACAGAAGGCATGGACGATCCCTCGTTCCTGGTGGCACAGGCTTTGGCGTCACCAAGACAGCACCCAGGGACCCAGACACACCGCTTGGCTCCTGCACCGGCTCTGCGTGCAAATGACTTCATTTCTAAAGCAGATGGTCTGGCACCTTTTGGGCATGCTGCACCTGACCACCACATCCTGGAGATATGCTCATGAACGTGACGGTCAGGGCTGCAGCAGCCAGGAGAGGGGGCATCATGGTTAGCATCAAGGGCCCAGCTGACAGGGTGCAGTCAGGCTTCCTTGGCCACGTCGTCGTCATTTGTTTGGCTCTGGCAGTGTAAAGGCAGTGCAGTGTGTGCTCATTTAGAGGAGGCATTTGTATGGGATTTAGTACAAACAAGAACGAGTTTTGCAGTATTTTGAAAGACAACGGAGCATTAAGTCTGCTCACATAGATCTATGATTCCTCTCCACAGCCTGGGGAAAACAGAGAAGTTAGCTTTTCTTACTTTTTTCCGTTTCTTTTTGTATCACATTCATGTGCCCAGGTGGTGGCAGTGGGGTTGGGGCATCTCTGTGAGGAGAGGCCAGGGCTGCCCTGTGCCGGACACAGCCGGTTCCAGTGGCCCCAGGGCAGCTGAGGGAGCTGAGCCCTGCAGAGGAGCCATGGCACCCCTGTGAGAGCATGCTTAAGAAAGGGAAGAGGAAAGACCGGCAAGGAGGTACTGTTAAGGGCAACCCCCCCATTTCCCTGCACCTTTTGTGGGGGGAGAGGAGGTGGGAATCAGGAATGAAGGACTGAAGTAGAGTCTTAGGAAAAAAGGGGTGGGGGGAAAGCTGTTTTATTTTTTTTGTCTTTGTTTCTCACCATCCAACTCTATTCTAATTGGCAAGAATTTAAACTAATTTTCCCCAAGTTGAGTCTGTTTTGCCTATGATGGTAACTGGTACGCCATGTCCCTGTTTTTATCTTGACCCACAAGCTTTTTCATCTTATTTTCTCCCCCTGTTCTGCTGAAGGGGAGTGAGAGAGCAGCTGGGTGGGCATCTGGCAGCCGACCAACGTCAACCCACCATGCTTTTCAATCTTCCACACAAACCAATTACTTGCTGTTTAAACAGGCTGCTCTGGAGAATGAAAAGTTGGAGAAGCTAAGCTTGCTGAGCTCCTGGCTTCCCTTCCCCCAACCTCCAAAACCAAGAGCTTTTTAAAATAACTACAAAAGGGAAAAATTACCTTTTCCTTCAGATCAATTCCACAACTACCAATTTTTATCCAGAACTAACTGAAACATTCTGAATATACAGAGCACACAAAAGTCTGTGGATTTGGAGAAACTTCTTTGAGTGACAGGTGACAGTCAAGACAATCCTATCACAGCTAATAAAAGAATTTATTGTAAACATACGTATCTTACACAATTATACAGTATAATACAGATAACATGAAGGACTTAACACTCAGCATTACAAATAGGCGCAATATTTGTAAAGAGATCTTTAACTTGTATCAAGACTCTTTAGAAAGCCAGAGAAATATACCGTAACATTTCAACACACCGTTATCATCTGTAGCGTCCCACACACACCTGAACGGGTGCATGAAATTCCACAACCTCTAACTTATCTCCAAGCAATTCCTACAGGAACTTCTCGCCAACAAATTTTTCTCCCACCACTTTTCAAAATTCAAAGAACTTGTTGCAAATGTTTCCTACATCTGAAGGACTAAACAAATGTGTTATTTTCTATCTGCTTTTAACAGATTTTATTTTTCTTCAGCAAACTTTATATATTATTAATATAGCATCTCCTAGGAGAATAACCTGTGGTTGCTCAGAAATGTAGCAATAGATCTCCACTGCAAGAACCCCATTAAGAACAAGGGGCATTTACCTGCCTGCTTCAGGGCCAGGTTCAGGACTCATTCTGAAACTCCATTCCTCACAGAAAAGCAGGACACAGGCAAGGAAGCCACAATTTGCAAACAGATGCCCAAAGATGAGCTTCTGCATCCTCAAGAGCTGCTCTGGGTGTATCAAAATCCCAGAAACTAAGCCCACAAGAGATGGGGGCTGGAAATGCATGTGTCATTGCAGAAGATCATAGCATGACTGAGTTTGCCCAAAAGGCTGTTCCCACACAACCTGCATGCTGTCATAGGGAGTGACAGATATCTTGAAAATGCCCTTCTCTTTTGTAAAAGCTGTTTACAGGGATGCCTGAAAGCAGTATGGACTTTGAGTTCACTACAGCCTACAAACAAAGTGTGGGGCTTGCAGCTCCCCAACTACCTGGATTCCTCCTGACTCTCAACACTGAGCTCAAACATAATCATCACTGCTCGACTCCTTCACACTGACCTCAGCTGAAAAACTAATGTCAGGGCTAAGCTGTGTACTTTACTTGTGCAGGCAATCCTGCACTCAGCTCACCCGAACAAGCCAGGATTATCTTTTGAATCTAGAGCATCTGAAACGCCCTTTCTAGGGGGCATTTAAGTCCTTCTCTGAATGCTGTTTGGATTTCATCCATTGGTCCCATTTCCTAGATTCAAGGGCCAGGTTCTGCCACTCTTATTCAAGCGAACTATAACTCCCTGTTAGCTCTGATGAACTGAGGGGGGCTTATCTGCAGACCCTAGTTTTATTTAAGGCGGAGAAGACAGGCAGCATCTCATTTGAGGTACATAGTACCTTCTTCAGTTTAAGAACCGCACCAAACGTATGTTACTCTCCTTGGAAGCCTGAAACCACCCTCTAAACTGAACCGTCTTCCACAGTTCCTGCACACTACTGGAGTTACCATCACCTGTCTTCTAGCCCCAAAAAAAGCACCAAAAGATAACATTTTGAAGATTTCTGTTCCTACCCCAGGCCAGGAAAGATAACTGTAGTTTAATGTTTATAAAAGGCTTTGTATTGTCAAAGCACGGCACCAACAAGAGCGAGGCCTCAGTACACCCCTGTGAGGTAGGTATCCTGCTCCCCATGCTCAGAGATGGGGAAACTGAGGCACAGAGTGATTAAATCAAAGGCCATGCAGCAGATCAGAGACCCAGCTGAGATCAACACATTGGAGGTTCTGGCTGTTTGACCCATGCTCCACCCACATGACAGCACTGCCTCACAAAACAAGCACTCTGAAAGCGTGACAGTCCAACAGGAGTCCCACCAACTTTACAATGGCTTATTCACGCTACCAGCAAGCACCCATGGGGCAGGACAAAGGGGTGGTGGATGTGGGGTGGTCAGGATGTTGCCAGCGAAGCCTTCTTCAGCGAGGTGTTGATAGCCAGGCTGCAGACATGTCTCCTACACCAGTGATGTTCCTGAGACAGGTAAGTGCTGGAGTTAGTAGCAGAACTTCTTCCTGCAGTCAAGACATCAGAGGAGCTCCCCACAAGCAGCAAACCTCTGTTTTTTTGATCCTATCGGGCCTCTCTGTGTTGAGCAGAACTTAAGCCAAAGGAGTGCTGCTCCCACAGCACTTCACAATCCAAGCTGATCATTAGTGAATGCTGTCAAAACATTAAGACTTGTACAACACAGCTGGTCACCTGCCCTCCAGCACACTCCAAACCTTCTGGCAGCCCGGGGAGCCACTCGCTGGGCAAGCAAAGGGTTTCAGCCAGTCCAAGCCCACAAACACTGAATACAGTCCTTGCTCCTCCCCTTTCCCATGCAGGACAAGTGGTCAGTCAAATCTTACCAAGCCTGACCATAGGTTCTTCATCTTGGTTGAGCATGTGCCAGTCTATCCTTTCTGAGGTGACTAAGAAAGGTGACATCTGACACCTCCTCTAGAGAGGCAAGGAATTTGGTTAGGTGACACTTAGCTGAATAAGCTAATGATAAGCCTACCCAGCTGTGTTCTCAGTCACATACATCATGCTCAAGCAGGACTGGCAGGATTTATTGTAGCCATCAGCCTTCTGCTCCCCTACACCCAAACCTAACCAACCAACCCACCCATCTACTCAAATAACCCACCTTTAAAAGCTGCCTTTGACTTTTCTCATGTTCAGAGTACCAAAGCAACTGTTCTGCCCACTGTATGGGGAAATCAACTCGTATGTAGACTGCATCAAAAAACCATAATTTCTTTTCTTAAAAAAAATGTTCAATCTCATCAATACAGCTGTCTCAGAGGGACCAGGCCTGTGGAGTCTCCCACAGCTAGCAATTCGATGCAAACTGACACTGTTTGTTCAGCCACTGAACATACACTTACCAAGTAAACACTGACATTTAACAACTTGATTTGGAACAGAGCATCATTTTGTTGCATTAAGGTGCATCTTTAATTGGAGGTAACAATCTAGTAGCCCAATGTTATAAATGTGTATGAGAGTGTCCTACAGAAATACTGGATTTGTCTACCCAACTTCAGTCATAAATCCACCTTTCCTGTAGCATCTTCTCTGCTCTATTTCATTGTTCCTCATTTAGTATCTTCATATGTTTGTTTGTGAGGAAGTCAAGAAATGGAATACTACAGATGGCTTTGTGAATATTCATCACTGTGATCTCTCTTGGAGTCCTGCAGGGAATGCATCAGAGATGTTATTATAATACATAAAAAGACACGTGTCCATAAAGCAGCAAGTCAATAAATTTACTAACAGGGTGAAAAAAAACAGAAGAAAAAAGATCAATCAGAAAAAGGGATAAAAGAGCAGGTGTTACAGCAACACAGGAAAAACATTAAAATGTCACAGCACAAAAAAGTCACTCTCAAATGACTGGGGGAAACATCTTGGGTACTGGGACAGGAAAATCAAGTGCTGAAGTATTAATTCTTGAACTTCTATAGCACAGACTATGTGTATATATATTTTTATATATAACATATATATGTTTAATATATATTATAAAAATATTTATATATTGCATACAAGTAAATATTTAAAATAAGTATTTTCTCATAGTGTTGGTTTTTTTTTCAATTTCAAGCTATCCCAAATCATGGTGCTGAACAGAAAACAAAATGTGGCCTAACTGTTACCATAAAAATCACTCAGTATCTGAGCCAGAAAAGAGTGTATCAGTAAAATAAAGAAGAGATTATTTAGGTTGTTTAAGTTCTGTCTGGCTGTGGGTAAGTTGTCTACATGGTAACCTGAGATGGACAAGAGTGAGAAGGTTCTTCCAACATGGCTCTGTAGAAACAGGTGATCTGCCTTTGAGCGTGGCAACACCAGAGAATCCTGCCTCAGGTTTTAATGTTGTCTATGTTATTACTCCTTTGCCACTATGGAGCTAAGAGATGACAAACCCCCTCCTAAGGCTTGGATCTTCCCAGAATATAGTTCATAAATTCCCTCACTCACATGGTCTGAGCTAATCTGACTAAATTCCTCAATCAGTTCAGCCCTTAGTGCTGGCATAAGTGGTCTAAGAGGAAACAAGCTGCTCTACCTGTTGTGAGGAGCTGTCTGGCATGCCACAGCCAGTGCTTGCCGTAGGATATCACTCATAAGCTGTTCAGTGGCCTGTGACAAAAGACAACATTAGGAGACAGCATTATGAAAAGAGGAAAGGAACATGCTATTTGCTCAAGTATCAGTGTAAGAGCAGTTGAAATTCTGGCTCACTTCAATGCTGTATTCGATCAGCAGGGGGCTGTTCAAGATGCCCAGGTGAGTTTTACTGGCACAGTAATAAGAACTGAGTATATTTAATAGAAAGAAAGAGACCTATAGATGCACAGAGCTCAGACTGCAACTGCCCAGTCTGGTTTCTCTCTGGACCTACAGAGCAGTATGTGCACAGCAGGGTGGATCCAATGTTCCAGAGCCTGTGCCTCAAAGAGCATTTTAGGGCCCTGCCTCTCACACACCAGAGGTTGTTTTGTACATGGCAGATTCCAGATAGTCTCCTGGGAGCCGGTATATGCTTGTTAGCCACTCCCTGTGGTCACCAGGCTTATGTTAAGACACTTTCACAAAAACATCCCAGCCTGGATAGCAAGCAGATGGCAGCCGTATGCCCTACACACTTGGCTTAATCACGGTTCAGTCAAAAGCTAATTAAGGCTCTTGGCTTTCTGTGCCTATATCAAGACTAGAGCAGAGGTTTCTGGGACGTTCAGTCAGGAAAGCTGGCATTAACTCTACAATTATAATGGAGCAATCTGATGGTTACAATCTGTGTCTACAAATTGATGTATCTGTATCTGAGTTCAACTATGATAAGTAACAGAAAGCACAGCAGAAGTATGCATGCATGTGCATGTGTGACCCGGAATTAATTAGCTTTTGTAAAACTGATCTTCCAATAAGCAGCAGTCTGCATAAACAACCCCAAAAATTGTCTTTGGCTTGAAACACAGCAGAGCACTGCTAAAAATAATCTGTGTTAGCCTTCAGTCCAAACCCAAGAACTTCAATTCCATGCTGTTCAAAGCTTTGGTAAGAAACAGTCTCCGTTTTTGCAAAATTCATTATGATAGGTAAATGGTTTCTCATACAAGGCAGAATTGCTGCTGTCTGCAGGAATTCAGCAGTCTCCCAGTAGAGACAACCCAGGCAAAAAGGAACTCAACAGTATTTAGGAAAAAATAGCTAACCTCTTATAAAATAATCAAGTCTTACAGAACTCTGGCAGATTCCTCCCCCATGCCCCCGGTTCTGAAGGGTGGGACAAAGTAAGGGGTACTTTCAAAGTTACAGAATCAGTCAGTATCTTGCTGGAGGTGAGAATCTGCAAATCACTATTCTGTGTCCAAGCCAACAAATCAGTTAGAAAGCCAGAAACACACACAGAAGTATATGACACTCTTTGGAAGTTTTATATCCTTCTATACATGTACAAAGATAGACATCAGACTCTGCATCTCCTGATTTGATAAATGCATATTAAAAAGGATATTCAATCTTTTTTTCTACATTACTGGGTTAATACAGTTACAGAAAAGTTCTTAATGTGAAGTAATTTCTTACCTTTAAAATCATATCTTCTATTACTGATGCATAAACATTCTTTTGTACCTCAGCAGGCTGAAAAGAAATCCCTATCTATAAAATAGGAAAGAGAGAAAAAAATTAATACATCAAATAACACAACCCACATTTTGCTACAGATGAGATGAGAATGAGATAACAGAAACAATCTATTACAAAGGGTAGTTAAAAAACAAGCAAGCAGATACTGAGAACTTTCAGGCAGTGTAATCTCAGGCTTCATTAAAAAAAAAATCTGGAGAAAATGAAGCTTGACCATTAGAACAGCCTGCAGAAATGCCTCTAAAACACAGAAGAAACAAAAGCAGGTTTTAATTTTTGTTTCAGAAAGTCCACACAGAAACCATGCTGCATTGGGTATCTTTGGACTGAGAATGGAAGCTCCATTTTAAAACTGTACATATATTCAATCCATCTATTCATAATCTCCCCTGCACCTAACTATGGCAACTGAAACCACTTTAACTCCTGGCACAAAAGTTCTGCATCAAAAGAGTGTTTCATCCCCCAGTCACACTCTCATCATGCCTGTGCCCTTGCCACCTACATAGGAAGAGACTAGATACGCTGCAGAACCAAAGGTTTGTCCCTTGATGGCAGCATTTGAGGTGGAGACAGAGATCCTTTCTTTCTCCCGCAACTGCTGCATGCAAACGCTTCACGCTGCTCCTGTCTCTGCTGGTACAATGGTGAGCACTCCTTCCTACAAACAGTCAGTCTCCTCTCTTTCCTTCCTGCTGCTGTGAGAGAAGACCCCCCCTCTCCCTTTCTTTTACCCTAATTTGAATAGGGGGAAGAAGCCCAAGCAGTAGAGAAGTTTGCTGTGGTCTTAGCTTTACCGCAACTCCTTTTCAGGAGCTGCTATTAAACAGCACTGCTCCAAGCAACGAGCCCAAATCTTTCATGGGATGGGACAGGAAGAATTCAATGCTAATGCTCCTCTTCCCTCATTTCCCCTTACTTCTAGCCTTCTAGGATGATTTTTCTGGTGCTAAGCCCTGCAACACAGCTCCTCTGAAATGACCTCCTGGCTGGCATGCTTCACTTACTCCTGCCAGCACTGGCCAGCTGAGTGTCATGAGTCAGAAGGTCCAATTTTTCCAGGGCATTTATAAAAACTTTCATAAAGCATCCAGAGGCCCATAGAGATGAAAAGCGGGCAACTAAATAAATGTAAGACCACAACTAGCTTAACAGCAGTTCTTATTAGCTTTATGATTCACTTATTACCTTCTCTGCAGTGTCCCTCACAAACTCTGATGCAGGCAAGGAAGCCAAGTAGAACTTCATCTCCTCTTGTTTCTCCTCCTGTTCTTTCTTAATGTTTATTTTTAATGGCTCACTAAAGTTGAGAATGTCTACTTCCTCTTCGTGTTCTGGTTCTCGTTTCAGAAATTGCTGTAGTTCCTCTAGTTTTCGGCACAGCTCCTCACCACTGCTGTAAGATGAAGGGCATTCTGAAAAAGAAGCAATCAATTAAACACATGATATGTTATGGAAAGGTGTTTATAAACAGATGCACACTCAAAATATGGTAAGAAATTAAGGTGATTGGAAGTTATTTTTGTAGTTCCTACCAAACATAAGGATGAACAGAAACGCAAACAGTCATTGAGAGCCTTCTAATTATATCTTCCTGACACTCATGGTCCTCTCCCTCATCTGCCCCTACACCAATCAAGAAGACTGCATGTCAAACAAAACTAGGCTAATGTGAGTCTCCTAAACATTCCCACAGAAGCTTTTTGACAACTGGCAAAGCAGTCTGATGCTCTTCAACTTTCTTGGAGAAATGGAGTTTTTACTATGTAGGCACCATGTAGCACTAAATCATCTTTTACATTATGACAAGTATTATCATGCTTTTTAAGAAAAATCAGAAGACAGATTTGCAGTGGAATTACAAAAGGCTAACCTCTTCTCTGCATGCTCGACATGAGCCAGTAAAACCTTCAGTGGAAAGCTACACAATAAACAGATTCTTTTCTTCAAAGACAAACACAAATCTAGTTATTTAGATACAAATATTAAAAGGTGGCTCTAGGCTTCCTTTCCACCTTCAACAACTGCAATGCAGGGCCAGACTTAGCAAAGAATAATCAAATCCATACACTTCTGTGAAATACCTTAAATCCCTGTATGATCAGAACAGAAAAACATTCAGTTTTGGGAAAGGGATTATCTGAAGGTGAAACAAGGGAGCTTAACTGTGAAGAATGGATGAAATTAAAGATGTATGTTTAATACATACTAAAATGGACTGTGAAGATCCCAGAGCTATGCCTAGTACAATAATGTAGCAGCTGTAATAACACAACGTGAAGCTTCACACAGGCCAATTCACTTCACTTTTGGAGCTAAATTAACCCCCACTGAGCTCCACACTGCCGCTGCCAGTTCTGGTGGGTTTTTCGTACCTGAACTCATTCACACTGTTTGCACGGTAAGTCTTTTAACAGAGGCTAAGCTTAACCAAGGGCAGAACTGTCATTACTCCCTATGCTTCTTTTGTGTGCCCATTTATAAATGATTACACTGTGGGGCAAGAATCATCTCTCATAAGATTTATCTACACTGGGCCTCCAAAGGCACCAAAGCACAATAAAACCCAAAAGAGGCCCCAGAGAACATGAGGACTGGTAGGGACAAGGGGCAGCCTCACTTGTAGGCTTGCCCTTAAGGTCTCCAACTTCTGTTATTCCAGAGTGAATCAAGTTAAAAAACAAAGAAAGTAAGAATCCCCTTCTCCTGAAGAAGCAGCACATGTGTGTGCATACACACAGTCTTGAGCCATTTAACAAACAGCGTCTTTGGCAAAAAGCAGCTTTCCGTCCCTCCATACTCACCTGGCTCACTGTCTATCTGTGTCAGCACGTCTTCAATCGAGTCCTCATCATTCCGCAAGGTCTCTGGGTCAGGTGGAGTATAGCCATGGCATCGACACCAGTGCACCACATGCTTTGTTTTCAGGGGTGTAATGTTGTGAAACCTGGGGTGCTTCTCTATGATTTCTTGTAGGATCTTTCTCACTGTCATTGCTCGTTGCCACTGTGACAAACCAAAGGGAAAGCTCATCACACTGGCTAAAATGTTTCTGGATAGACTATGGCCCAGAACAATAACCCAGGTTGCAAGGAAAACAAAAGGAACATGATTTTCTCAGAAGTCAGAACGACAAGGAAAAACAAATGTGGAAGATGGTCCTAATCCTGATATTAGGCAGCTGTAGGCAGGTCATTTAACCTCTGCTTTCTCATCCGAACAAAACCTCAAGAAAAAGGGACACATATATACAGGAGCCCAGACACATTTGTCTTGACCTGAACCGTCTCATCTCCCAAGCAACACCTAAGATGGCATCGTGTAAGAAATCCACTAGAGCAAAATATGCTGCTCAAAATTTTCGTTAAACTCTTTAATCATTTCAGTTGGCAACAGCAGAGGGTCTAATCAGTTTTAACATCTTCCCTGTAAAACTCCATAGCAAGATGACAAAACTATGAAGAAATAGGGGGAAACATAACAACCACAACACAAAAAGGTCCAGATTAACTGAAATATTTATCTTCAGTGAACTGACAATCTATTTCAGCACGAGCATTGCTTATATAAGATCCCTCAATTCTCTTCCTACAGAAAGCAGACACAATCCCATGAAAAGATGGACAAAGTATGTTGGTTAAAATTCCCATGACCGTAATATGCCACTGAGGAGTGATGAGGATAAAGTGCTAACAAGACAGTTTGCAAAAATTCTGATTTTGGAAATGCTTCAAAAACATCTTGCTTTGAACCAACTGAAAAATGACCTTTAGAGACCCTTCTGCTTGAGAAAAGTCTCTGAACAATAAACTGGATCACTACCTGGACACAAATCAGTGCATCTTGCAGTAAGGAATGCTTCCATTTAAAATGCGACAGATTGCTTCATAAAACAAGTCAGCCAACAACAAGGAAGGTTCCATAATTCAGAAATCCTTCTTGTGTCCCTAATGACTGCTTACGAAACACAGGAGAGGATTACCTCGGCTGCCCTCCTCTTCCCAATATTCCAGCTGTAATACTGTTCCACTGAACTGGCACAAAAAGAGCTTGCATCTTCACCTAGAAAACACAAAGCCAAAAACAGTATTAAATTTTACCACGTGAAGTACAATAAATTCTGGTTTTGATGTTATTTAGTGGAGAAGAAGAGGGAAATGTGTTTCATGCTCATAGGAACAAGGACTGTAACTCTTACAAATGCTGTGCTCTCTCTGAGCACAGCACACACACGTGCAGCAGACACTTTGGTTTTTGAATGCAAAATCAGCTTCCCTCTTGGTCAGGATATGCAGACACCTGTGGCTATGGGCTGTTTTAAGCCTCTTCTTCCCCCCAAAACTGTAATGATGTAGACCTGTAAGTCTGTCTTACTGGTCAAAGTCTCTTCCTTTGGAAAACATTTTTTTTGCCAACAAACTGCAATATAAAAATGAAACAGTGAACAGGTTTCCTGGCAAAAGCACAAGGAGGGGATATGAATCCTAAGCAATGGATTCATGAATGCTACTGTAGGCCAGAGAGCTGTATGTAATGAAAGCTCTACTGTGCTGCCCACTCCTACTTTGCTCACTGTGCTTATCTTGAGAGGGTCTGCCCTACCCAGTCTCCAGGACTTGTTCAAAGTGCATTAGTTACCAGAGAAAGCTGATACATTTTCAGCTATGTACCTGAGTAAGAGGTATGCAATTATAAAGTACCATAAAAGATTAAAAGGTTTCCCTGCAAACTACCACCTTTCATTTAAAAAAAAAAAAAGCAAACACCCCAACAACAAACACATTCCAATGCTGAGCTATGTTATCATATTTGCAAGCATTTCTGAAACCCTGGCACTAAATTGGGGGTGGGGGGGGAGGAGAGAAAGTACATCTATTAAGGACAAACCACGGAAAAGAAGACCTACTTGCAGCCGTTAACGTGAGGAAATACAATCTATTTCTAACCAAAAACCAGGTGAAAGTTAATAACTGCTGACAACATACTTGGCTTTATTGGAAGAAGCTGATTCTAAGCATCTTTAGAATAACCCCTGGAGTAAGGTCTCTTGGAGAATGGCTTCATTTCATTTGCCTTTTAATAATTTTTGTGGCTACAGAGTATGCAAGGCATTCTGTTGATACATTGAAAACAGAAAGCAAAGGCTTTTCATTTACTGCTTACTTTTTTCAGCAATTAATGGAACCTTCTTCACTATTGCTGTTAAAAGCTGCTGGATGTTTTCCAAATATTCTATGCTGCAAGGGATAAAAAGAATCACAATGAAGAATACTGTTGGAAGCAATGATTCAGATGCAAAAGGTTTCAAAATCACTGCATGGTTTAAAGTCCCTAGCCCCAAGGCATTATAGCAACATTAGTATGAGGATAAACTGTTGTGCTCCAATCCGGAGAAGGTATTTCAAATAGCCCTTCCACTTGCCGAAGTGTCCACATCTGAAGCTGCATTTGTCGTGATGAAGAAGCTGAAGACAGGCTTTTTTGGGCAGGCTTGGAAGAAATCACTGCATCATCTCACAATATGCAACACTACTTTGAGGGATACGATGCACTTCTTAGTGCAGGCTGTCCCAGCAGGAACATGGGATACTGCATGGGAAGCTTTGTACTTACGGGAGTTTAGGTAAATTTTACTTTAACCAGCCATACTGTATTTATCTGGCAAGAACTGTATTTTCCATTAGTTATTTTGTAACTAAGATAATTTCCAGTGTGTAGTGACTTAAGATTTATTCCTGTCTCCTACACATACTCTCCATCAGGGTAATGTCTGCAGGGATATGTCCAAATAACAAAACTTTTCAAAACATGGAGACAGGAAAGTCAGCCACTGGAGGAATCTAGAGCAGAAGAAACATCCTACACATTATAAGAAATATGCAGAGAAAATTCTGCAAACTGAGTTCTGGTGAAAAAACACGAACAAGTACTTGCAAGAGCATCACAAACAAGGCACTGGATTTCACAGCCAGTGAACAAATACTCCAATGATCTTTATTATTTAATTCCAATTCTGAACCAACGCAGCCCTCATACTAAGTAATTACAGAAGTATATGAGCTTTACAAGACTAGAGAGGCAAGAAGAGAGACAGTTCTACTTATTTCAGATGCCCCTTTTTTGACCTGCATTTCACTGGGCAGTTTGACCTCAGTAAGGATACACAATGGCAATGGGAATTATACAAGCAGTGGATGATAAAGAGGTTTTAGCAGCTTGAGATTTTAGCAAACCCCCAAACAACTGCAAATCTTCAAGTAATTTTTTTCCCCCCTTTCATGAGCCCTGCATACAAATCCATTTACAAAGAAAATACTGCAACACTGTCTGAAACAAACGCCAGCCAACAGGATTAGTACTGATATAGCAGCATATGGGACAGATTTTATAATGTATTTCTAGGTCAAACTTAACACTACTGCACGTATCCCTAGAACCTTCTCCTTTCCCCCTGGTATTTCAAAGATCAGAAATCCTTATAGAGAAATGAACAATTACTTGATAACGTAATTCCCAAGTTCAGAGCTCTCTTCCGTTTTTACTGCTGCTTGGCCTTCTTGGGTACCCACAGAACTGCAGTTTTGTCCTGTTGAATCAGGCTCCATCTTAACTTCAAAGAAACAGAACACATTTTAAGAGACAAAAACTACCAGTCAGCTTGATAAAGAATGTCTTGTGAGACTGCGGTGAGACTAAGGGTCTTACATAACATCACTTCATTTGTTGTTTGCATTCTGAGTGTTAACCATGAACAAATCTGGCCTTCAATTCTGTTGAAAGAAAGCCACCAGAACATGTGTCCTCCCCCTCCAAATCTCAACATGCTCACATCTTATCCTTTTTAGAAAATTTGCATTTGCATAATCAATTGTTGATGTTTTGCATATTACTGCCTGATCTAAGTTGACCTGCCCGCAAATGTACGTTGGCCTTTCTGTAACCAAAGGGCTGTATAGAAAACTACTAACAGTTTGAGCAAGAAATGACATTTCAAAGTGAGAACTTTCTTGAAGACATCATTGATTTTGACATCAGTGAGCTTCCTCGCATCTAGGACAGAACTCTGGTGAGACAGGAGCAGGAGAGACAGAGATGTTCCCAACCCAGAACAGCCAGGCAGTCTGGTCATTCATCTGGGATGGGAGAGACGCATGACAGTTCTGCAATAACTGGACTTTTGAGTATCTCAGCTCTGGCCTATGCATTATTCTGGGAAGTACTGTATGTACATCTTTCCCCTGTGTGTGTGTGCACGCACACGTGCTGTCTACATCTAGTGCTGCTGAAAGCATTCTCCAGTGCCTTTCACCATAGTCACTATTCTGAGGACAGCAGTAACTGTGATTAAATACATGCTGCTCTATGCATTTCTGCAATGACGGATTGAAACAATGAACGTTTAAGGTACTTATGGTAGCTTTCTAGAACATCCTCATTTCTCTCTGTACTTGCCTATACTTTTGGATTTATTGAGGGGGAAGTCACTGTTAATTTTCTAGTCCCCAGATGCCATTTTTACTTGATTTAAACCCTACTAACAATGGAAGTAAGTTAGACCCCACAGTCACAGGGTTTACTTTCATAGTCGGGCCACTTGCATAAAGCAGCACCAGTTTATTTCTACTACTTATCTTACTGAGAAATTTCTTGTTACCTTTAGTGATGGATGCTGTAGAGGGACTAGGAACAACCGTACTTGCTGCTGTGACAGCTGTAACAGCTGAAACTTTGCTGGTAGAAAGTGACTGTATCACTGGAGAGGAACAGCAAAAAACCCAAACCAAACCAAAACCAAAACAAACAAACAAAAAAAACACAACAAAGAAAAGAAAAAGAAAAAAAAAAATCAAACTTCATACACTTTGACAAATAAACATGTTCAGAAGCAAGACAGTGTTTGCAGCACAAAGTTTAGGGATGAATTTCCTTGCTACATTTTCTTCTATCTCTAACTTGGACCATGTATGCCAACAGTGACCAAGAGCTACCCTGTGTCAAAGGGGATTTTCAAACACCATCTGTCATCCTCCTCTGCCCTTTACCTTTGTTCATAGGCATGAGTATTGTCTGAACACCTCCAGAAGCTGTGTTTACACCGAGCTGTTTAAGCTGGCTGGGAACTGTCAGAACAGCCTGCTGTGGACTAGACTGATTTGAGTGGATTTTTAGCAACCCTGCAAGAAGAACGGAAGACAAAATGTTAAATAAAACACACCATTTTGTTTATCTCCAGCTACTTCTCTCCCTTTCTGCCTGAACCAGGATGGCATGTAAGCTAGCACTGCCACCCTTTTAACAAGCCACAGTTCAGTGAACTGTCAGACAAGTTTTTACTGACACAAATGATTGCTAAAATACTGGGGTGCTGCACCACAGTGTGCGCAGTATTACATGCTGCACAGCACTCTGATATTTGTGAGGCAGGTTTCCTAATTACGTAAGTAACCTTAAGTAAAAGTTGATGTAACGCAAACCTTTCAACTGAAGAAGGCTCAGCGCAGAGTAAAACGCTCTTGTCCGAACAAGACCTTGTGCTCAAGGGTCTGGTAAGCCAGTGACCGACAGCTCTGTTGTACTTACACAGTCGCTCTCACTGAGGTACCCAAGTGCCGCACACACCTCTGCAATTCAGCTTAGCAGCATCCACGGCAGTCAGCAGAGCACAATCAACCATGTTTTAACTAAGTGACAAGCCCAAGGCTGTGCAGCAGGCTGATGAAGGACATACCTGAACTGAGCGTCCTGTGTCTTTCTGTAACACGCACTGAATACATCCATAAGGATGGCTAATCAAGCTATGAAGCATGTTAAAGTGGGGACTGAATGAAATCACTGATTTTAGTCAAGGCTAAAAGAACAAGCAGGACATTCAGATATTAACAGCATTATCAATGGCAGCACCCAGTGACTTTAGTGGAAACCAGCAAGGCTCCAAGCTGTGCCACAGTGCCATGGGTGAGGAACACTCATCACCTCTCCACCAGCTCTCTCCTCCACAGTGATGACACCTCAAGCCACCACAGCCAGCACTCTAACACTGTGATTTGGCCCTATGTCCATCCTTCCCACTGCTAAACCGGCTACTTTCAATATAATTGTATTCAATCTATAGCTAACTTTTATTCACATTGTGGAAATTTAATAGGCTTCTATTTCAGAACATTGCCAACGGTACATTTCTTAGTTTCACGACGGTAATTTTATACTCACGATTTGTTTCAAGATAAAGTTTCCATTTCCCTCATAATTTATTATTCTTGTGTAAAAAACATAACTGCCTTCCAAGTACTAGACATGCAAGGTCTGGTGAAGATATCTTTTGGTTTGGAAGATGCATAGCACTGGTCAGTTAGGCTTTCACCACCAGGCAAGAAGGCTAACCTAGTATTACCATTTCATTTTTTTAAACATTTTAGTTTATTTAAGACTCATTTAAATAAAAGCCCATATTTTTAGAATTAAAAATCTGACTGCTACACATCTCGGCAAAGCCTTTTCTTCCACCTCCAGCCTTCTCAAACACACAGCCCCAGGATGGCCAAGCTCCATGGTGGTGGCTGGCTCCCTTTAATACACTGACCCCGAGCAGTTCTTCTGGGGATGTGAAATGGTGAACCAAAGGTCTCTTTTGGCACAGAGCCCATCTCCAGCAAGCAATTAAATACTCATGGCTTTGCAAGTCTCTTCCCAGAACAGTTTACCACACTTTGAGAAAGTACATCATTTAAAAGTGTGCCTTGGGGGATGTCCCAAGTGTGTGATGCACAGATGTGTCAGGATAGCACAGCAAGGGACCCAAACAGCAAGGCAAGCAAAAATGGACATTTTCAACTAAACCTATTAAGCCTGAAGGGTGGGAGACACTGTTCATTGCAAAACAACAGGAAATTCTTTTTGAAAAGTTGCCTTTAAAAATACGTATCTCCAGAATTTTAACAGGGCTTTTTTGTCTTTTTGTTTGTTTGTTTGGGTTTTTGTTTGTTTTGTGGTGGGTTTTTTTTAAACATCAAAATAATTGCTTCTTTTGGGATTCATGATGAAGTCAGTGCCTCAGGTTACAAAAAAAAAAAAAAAATCTAGATGATACTCTCATACCTAAATGGCAGTCTTAACCTGAAAGTTATTTAGAATGGTGTTATTTCCTACAAAAAAAACCCTTGCTGCTTTGTTTGCACATAGGAAAATACTCAACTGCTTATCGCAGAATTGTGGCAGTCTTAACAGACTCTGTTACTTACTTCCAAGCTCTGTGAAAGAGTGATGAAAAAAGGAGGAGTTTGGAAGACTGTGTATGTAGGAAACTTGAAGAGCTGCTTTAAGAAGACACTGTCAGATGGGCTCAGTGTCACTTACTTTCTCTTTTCTGTATTTGTACTCTGTTTCCACCTAGTAAGAAGTCACTTCAAATGAACAGAACATGCCAGCAGGTAAATTAGGAGTCAGAATGAACATTTCTAATTTTAACCCATAATACTCAAATTAAACCTGCTATATTTGCTCTCGATGATACAAAAGATACTGGAGGACAATAAAACTAAATAAGGAAAACTCCCCTCTACATAAGGGCAGTCCATCTTTATTACCTCTTCTTTATCAACTTGAAACATTCCAGATCCAATCTACCTCACTGTACTTAATGGATTTTGACTTCAAAGCCTTCAGGTCCTCCTAATCAACATCCCTTTCCTTTCCAAGCCAAACAGAGCAGATGCAAAGCCTCAAAGCCAAATTCTGCTCGTGCAGCTTCTCCGACTTCAGTGGAGTTTCACTTTCACAAACTAGTCAAGTCTGTAGTATCGCCGATACCTTGATAGTTTCAGCATTCAGTGGCACACTGTGCTCTTGAACAGGCAGAATGCATCTTCTAATGAGAACCTGGCATGAAAACTAAAATCCTTCTCCAATACCAATGGGCAACTTGCACTGTTATTTGTAACAGATACAGTCAGTGCACTCGTGATAGGATGCCCAGTTATTTACACATCTCTTTGGCTAAGCCAAAAGTTATGCTTATAAGGTATGCTTTAGAAAGCATGACTTTACTTTTACACGTTCACAAATGCAGGTGACTACATTCTTCTACTTACAGTGAAAATTTAAAGAACTCACACCTGGATTCTAACTTTCTATAGGAAAGGCATGAAGGGAGTTTAATACCTGATACTGCAGCTTTTCCAGTCACAGGCGTTGGTGTAGTCATCAGAGAAGCAACACTTACAACAGTAGAAGTAGCAGTCTTATTCACTACTGATGAAGTAGACTGGCTCTGGCTTATACAAATTTGGTGTTGTTGTCCAGATGTCTTTGCTGTAGGAGCTCCAGAAGACGATGAACTGGAACCTGCATTATCTATTTGCTGCATAAAAGAGGCAGAGAGGGATAACAAATTCCTTTTCATGTCATAGATGATTCAACAATAAGCACAACTAGGGAGTATCTAGAAGTAGCAAAACCAAATGTCTATTTATCTATCATTAACAAGCAAGAGGTTCTCAAGCACATATCCAAAACCCATATACGGTGATGGTACATACAGAATGGAGGCTGTTTCAAGCAGACAAAGTGAAACTGTGAGCACAGAAACTGCTACCACAACTGCTTTGATAGTATCTGGAGCCAGGTCCCTTAACTTCAGCAAGCAGCTAGGCCTCCAGACGAGAAATTTGACCCAGGAATGTTTCATGTTTCCCTGCTGCTCCGAAGTCCAGAGGTATCAGCAGAGAAATGGGAAAAAAGTTTGGGATAAAGAGGCTGGATGGAAAATTTCTATCTTTGCAGCTTCACTGAGAGCTGTAAAAACAGTGAGTAGCATTTAACGCAAATTTTAGCATCTGCACCTATATATGCTGCCTATGCCAGCATTCAGCCCTCTGAGGGCAGCACGGCATCAACTCTCCACTTTTTAATCTTTGCCTCTCCACAGGCAAAAGCAGCGAGGCCGGGGGAACCCTCCCAGTGAACTATACACTGTCCTTTTTGCTGCCTCCTCCCCACCCTGTGAACTCCAAGTCCACTCCAGGTGGAAAACCTGCATCATCTGGATACGTGGCTGCATCCACGCACAAGAGCGTTCACTCTAGGAACGCAAATGTTTTACTTCCAACCCCACTCTATGCCAGAGCACCCTGTTGCAAGGTTGTGCTCTTATGACTTCCCTGGGGTGGAGAGGAGTGACATCCTTTGAACACAATCAGGGCTGAAGGACCATGAACCCTGGCCACTGCCAGACTCTGAAATCTACTGATGGCAGATTGGGCACTAAGCACTGTGCAGAGCCTGTGATCTCAGAGGAGCGACCTGCAGGCTAGTTACTACTGGCTTTCATTGGCCTGTTGGATACAGAGCTTCAGGCATTTCACATTCTCCAAATTTTTGTGCCAGCAACAGATTTTGTGCTTAAAGGCTGTGTAGCCCAAAAATCTGATCTGTATGATTGCAAAAGCTGTTTCAGATAAAGCCTGTCCTACCTACCTGAATTTTAACAATATTAAAAGCAAGAAAGTGCAAGTTTTAGTTTCTCTTCTCCCCTTGTTTCTTCACAGATACTACTTTGTGCCAAACAGCAAACAAGCCAACAGAAGAAGAGTAGTGTGCACTGTGCTGGAATACAAATAAGAGCAGATCCACCAGCAAAGCTGACTGAAAAGAAGAATACCAATAGGGGAAAAAAGCAGAAGTCCTTTCCTGGGGATTATACTGGCTAGAGTGCAAAAGTTATATTACAGAATATTGGCAAAGTTGTTTCTCACCTGGGCCACCCCGTTTGTGGGAAGGGCCATGGCAGGAGCAGCAGCTGTGGTGATAACACCTCCTGATACTCTCAGCACAGTGGTGCCAGGTTTGGAGAGCTGGGACGAGGCAGGCACTGATTTTATAGACCCATCTGATATTTTCATCAGCGATGTCTGTCCACTGGGTGCAGCCTTTGAAAAAGAATTCAGCACAAGGAAAAAGGTGTATTTGTTTGGATTTTTTTTTAAAATTACTTAAACCCCAACACAACAACAACAAAACAAACAAGACAAATGCTTTTTATATTACTGAAAAATATTTTCAAAAGACCTTTGAAAAATGCAAATTGTGGCAATAGTAGCTAGAACAAAATTATCACCTCAGAAATCAACTTTATTAAACTGTTCACTTTGCAAAAATATGCCTATCAATCTTGAATTTTGGATGATCAATTACAAGTACTCTTGGGGAGTTTGAATTTCATAGGGACCACTTGGTAGTTTTTAAAAGAAGGACCTTTGACAGATACCAAACCCAAAAATTTTTAAGAGCTTTAGCAGGTGACCCATTTCTAAGGTTCAAATATTTAGAGCACATTTTTGCACCTGACTGTATTCACTTCTCTAATTCCATTTCACTAAGAAATCCCAGAGTACATTTACAAACTAGCAACCCAAGCTTACACATGACCCACTTTGAGAACAGAAATAAAGCTCGAAAACTGTGGTCCAATATCTGCATATGAAAGTAGGCCTTCATGTGCTTTCCTGATCATAGTACAGCCAGCATCATAATTGTACAAAAAACAAAACAAACCAAACAACTACAAAAGGAAAAGCTTTCATAATGTGTGGCCGTGGTTCCTACACTTCATCTGACAAAATGCTGACTGGTAAGAGAGAAACACATCATTTGCACATTACCTGTGTAAATAGAGCTGTTTTCTGTCCAGTTATCACTTTTAGTGCTTGTCCTTGTGTGGAAGATGCTCCAACTCCTACACTGCCCTGAACAACGGAAGCTGGAGTCAGCTGCTTCCCAGAACTCTGAGGAGAAGGCTGGCCGACCAGAAAGGTGCCCTGCTCCAGAAATAAGTAAGAGAGGTTAGCACTTTGAAACACAGTTAAAAGTCAACAGAAATCTAGGAGTGTCAATACAGGATACAAGCCTGCAGCTGTAATGCAACATTTCATCTTCTAAAACAAGGCACTGCTAATTACAGTGGATGCTTCTGCACTAAGAGCTGGATACAGCCTTCTCTTCTTGCTGCAGAACACCACTTTCTGATGCCAGGGGTGAAAAAGCCACAATCAGTTTCCTGTCTTGTCAGAGGCATCCACTACAATTTAACACACTTTATGCTCTTTAAGTTTATTCTTTGTGACAAATGCTGCTTAGCATGCAAGATCAGAGAGGCTACTGCTAGGCTAGGCAAAAAAAAGAGAGCAATCAAGACATTCTGTCACCTTCTCATTTCAAAATGAATTTAGTCCCCCCGACACAGGCTATATATTCAGAGCTCAGCATACAGAAATCAGAGTGACAACCGGAGGTGTGTACTCTAATAACCTACCACCTGAGACCTTGCCACCCTTCCTGCTTCTCACTAGTGTTCAGTTGCTTCCCTTCAGAGGCTTCTTTCACCCCCTATCACACATGGACGCCTTCACACAATCTTCTGTTTTCTCATTTTTCTTCCTTACTCAGCCTTGCTGTTTCTCTCCAATAATCACAGAATCATAGAACACCAGGTTGGAAGGGACCTCAAGGATCATCTGGTCCAATCTTTCCTGGCAAAAGCACGGTCTAGACAAGACGGCCCAGCACCCTCTCCAGCTGAATCTTAAAAGTGTCCAATGTTGGGGAATCCACCACTTCCCTGGGGAGATTAGTCCAATGGCTGATTGTTCTCATTGTGAAAAATTCTCCTCTTGTGTGCAATTGGAATCTCCCCAGGGGTAACCTGTACCTTGTCTTTTCCATGTGACTCCTTGTAAAAACGAAGTCTCCACCTTCTTTGTAGCCATCCTTTAAATACTGGAACATGACGATAAGGTCTCCCCTAAGCCTTCTTTTCCCAAGGCTGAACAAACCCAGTTCTCTCAGCCTTTCTTTATATGGCAGGCTTCCCAGTCCTTTGATCATCTTTGTGGCCCTTCTCTGGAGCCTCTCCAGCCTGCCCACATCTTTTTTGTATAGCGGGGACCAAAACTGAACACAGTATTCCAGGTGTGGCCTGACAAGCGCTGAGTAGAGTGGGATAAGGACTTCTTTATCTCTGCTGGTGATGCCCTTGTTGATGCAACCCAGCATCCTGTTGGCTTTCTTTGCCGCAGCAGCACACTGTTCATTCATATTGAGCTGCCTGTCTACCAGGACCCCGCGGTCCCTTTCCACAGAGCTGCTCCCCAGCTGGGTAGATTCCAGCCTGTGCTGCACTCCTGGATTATGTTTTCCCAGGTGCAAGACCTTACATTTGTCCTTGTTGAACTTCATAAGGTCCTTGTTACCCCACCCTTTCTTTATTCTCCTATCTCTACTGCTTTCCTCCAACTCTTATACATCCTACTGTTTAAGATAACTCTTCATCTCTGTCATATCACCTCTCTTGTTTTGGAGACCCTTTGGAGATGCTGTCTCTTCTCCACTCACTGCTTGCCCTGGTCTTACTCAGTGCTGCTTTCTCAGCCCGCAAGGAGCCATGAGGGTACCACCCTGCAAGGGGAGGTGAGGGGCAGAGATGTGCCAATAGCAACAGCAAGTGGTAAAGCAGGTGCCTGGCAGAGGGGAGAGAGGCAAGGGTTGTTAGAGAGGATCTAGATGCCATAGTCCAAGAATGTTTCATGTACTACAGAACCACAGGATATCCACATATTACCACTGCAGCCTGAAATGTTGACCTGCTTCAATTAAGATGCTTATACCACTGACCTGGGGTGTCTGCTTCAAGATGTAGGATGTATAGGTGAGGTGCTGTGACAAGTTACTGCTTGTGCTTTGGGTTCCTCCTCCTCCACTATTCGTAGAAGAACCAGACTGGAGACCTGTAACCAGAAGAAGAGGCTTGACCGTTTGGTAACCAAACAATGTCAGCTGCTTAAGCATCCCTGTATACACAATAAATTGAAAACACTTTGCAAGATGCTTGCTGCCACACGTTTTGCAGCTGAATAATATTATCACCCGGTACAGCACAGTTCATATGTGCTGCTGAGCTCTCTTACAGCTCAGCAAATGCCATGAATGAAAGAGGCTATGGGGCAAATAAGGAGGACTGGTGGGCAAGCAAAGCTCATGTCAGGCTGTTTCGAATTTTCTGTCAAAAGAAGATGGTGTCCAACAGACAAACAGTCTTTTCATCAGTCTTTTGCAGGTTATGAATCTGCAGCAAAAGCCCCTAGAAACACTCTGAATCCTGCTGGCTTCTTCATTTTACTTTTGTTGGCTGTTCCAATGCAATTTTGTTAACAAAGTATTAGAACGTGGATACCAAGCAGTGGTATTTTGCAGAGACACTTTGATATTGCTCTGCCTCCAGAAAGAACAGCCTGGACACAGACTTTTCTGCAGTCTCTCATTAAGAAACAAGGGTAAAAAAAATACTTATGGCTCTGTCATAAAAATCACAAGTATTTGCTCTTCCTCAAAGGCTGTGAGATTATTTCCTTGTCAAGGTTGGACTGCCCCAGCTGCTCTCTAAATCTCCAGCAACGGGGCTCCCATCACAAGTTCTATGGCCCAAAAATACCTTCACCAAGAGTATCAACTTTTTCAGTGACACGAACTCTACTGCCATGTTGCTGGTATTTAAAGCCTTATATATTAAACTGAATAATACCTCTTCCTCACTGCTAGTATCAGAACTGTGAGCAAAATGTTTACACCCAATCCATCTCCCATCCCAACCCCCAGGCTCAAAAGGAGCATTCTGGAGAAGGCTCACGACAAAACTCTTAATCTGCACAGTCCAAAACCTGCAGTATTCTTTCCCTACAGCAATAGCACACTAAACAAAGTATCGCCCATCAGAACTATTTTAGCAATATTATTCTCCAGGTATTTCACAGCAAGTGATTCACAAGCCCATTAACAACAAAGTGTTTCTGCTGGTCTCAACAGCTTGGGGCCAAACCTTGTATCAATATTCAAAACTATTTGTTTCCCTCATTCCAGATACAGTATCTTGTCCTTTTCAAAGTTAGTTTCTTATGTGCTATTTTCTCCAGGGTGTCATTCCATTACTTATTAATAGCTTTCACAACTGCATTCAAATCCATCTCAGTTCTGCATCACGAAAATGCAGTTGCCTCTTCCTACAGATCACAACGAAGAGTTAAAGACAACCCTTTGCTGAATTTTGAGGAAATACACTGTCTGTTTTCAGCACAGAGAGAAAGACATTGAGAGCACTGCATGAAAAGCAGTTTCATCTAAAACAGAAGACACGTGAGATCTCAGTCTTAAAAAGCACCACATACTGTGGTGTTGTGAACAAAGAAACCCCATCCCATCACTGACTTCCACAGTACCAGGATGCTTTATAGCAAAAATGCCAAACATATTAATTATGCAGTGATTACATTATTTAACTCATTAGATTTCCCTGCAAGACTAACTAGCATTATTTGTGGCTCGCAGTATGGCTCCTTGGGGTATCAGAAGCAGTTTTCCTTTCCCAGAAGGATTCTTGCTGTTGGTGGTGAGGTACAGTTTGGTGCCTGGTGGTAAGTTTGCCAAATTTGCCAGGTTGGTGGCTGGTAACTGCAGTGTGGCCATCACTAGAAAGAAAGAATAAAAAGAAATAAAACTACTGCTTGCAGAAGGTAGTATGCATTGAAATCTGCACAGGATGAGAGTACTAGGAGTGACATACAGCTAGCCTTTGATAATCTATACTTAGCTGTCCTAACCCCAGATTAATTCCACCAGTGATACACAGACACTTTTTTGAACAGGTCTGGGGGGGAAAAAAAAAAAAAAATCTCTGCGTGCAGTACCACTTATGGCTGCACGCCAAAGCAGCACAGCCATGGGGTCTACAGGCTTACTCCAGTCCAGAGGCCACACAACACCTTTCAAACAGCCGAGAGCCTGAGCTAACAGGCTCAGCTAAAGGCAGCTGTGTGCCGAAGCAGGCAGGGTGCTTCTGCCCACACTCCCCTAACTGTAAGCACTGGGGAAGATGTGAAGATGCGATAAGGACAGTTTGGCTCTTGTTGGTTGGATTTATGTGGAGCCCTTTGAGCATCTAAGAACCACAATGATGGGCAAAAATGTGAGACCTGGCTCCATGAAAGTCTACTAGGTCTCTAGCACACTCCTCAGCATATCTGTCTGATACCCACTCAGAGAAGACTGCATGTTTTAAAGTACTTCTGCTCCCTCTTCCCCCTTACAAATAATGAGTTAACATTTTCTTTATTACTAATCTCAGTCAGCCTGAATTTCCCTACAGACCTCTCTACTCATTTTGAAGTTTTTCAACCACACATTGTTATTTTGTGCTGGAAGAAATCATTATAGAGCACCAAAGTCTACCCATAATGAGTTATTAACAAGGTGTAAAATTACTCTACCTGAACCTTGAGATGTACTCTTCTGAGCACCTGTGGAAGAAACTTGTGCCTTTGTTATAGTCTGCACAGGCTGAGCAACAATTGTCCCTCCACCTCCACTCACGATGGCTTTGGCTACACCTTGAGTCACAACCTGCTTCGGACCAACAGCCTTTGCTACCGAAGAGCTAGATTTTGCCACGAGTATCTGGCCACCACTGATAGCCACCGCTTGTTTCACTGTTGACTGTAAAGCAGAACCAACTGGAACACCAACAACCTGCAACAAATAAATATTGGATGATGTGCTGCTGGCAAGAGCAATCATGTGAATTCTAGCTGGTACACTCCCTCCATCTCTAGACATTTCAGGACACTTTATACATGTCTAGTCACGTATAAAAGCTATTAATTTGGAAACAAAATTAAATTGGCAAAAGGCCAATCCCAAGTAAAAAGATAAACTGTTAGACACAACCAGGATTTCAGAGCACCCACAAAAGATTAAGTACATTCAAATTACAGGGCACTTCCATTTTTTTCTGATATATAAGCAATGGCTTAATTCCAGCTGAAGATAAAGCTTGCCTTGGCAAAGCACAGAGATCCAGAAATTTAGTTTCAACACAATCATGGGAACAGACTACCTGGGAAAACTATGGCCTCAAAGCAGAATCCACAAAGTGCTTCAATTTTATGTGTTGACAATAACTGCAGGCAAACATGTTTGCATACCTGCTCAAACAGGCAAATAAGGCAGTAAAAAGGACAACGAACTGTTGCAAATGCAAATACATATTTACTTATGCAAAAGTGAAAGCTCCCTATGTAGTCTCTGTGCTTGGCACATGATTTGACTCTATCCATAGTGGAAACACGCAAGAATGGAGACAATTTCTGACACATCTGTCATCTCATCACTGTACAGTTACCGTGCCTTCTCAGAAGCTGCGTCACTCCTGTCATAGCAGCACTGCATTGGCACAGACTCCTACAATAAAACACTTGAGTTGCCACTCAAGTAGGACTGCTTCCACCTCATGCTAGTTCTGGCTCAGCCTCCACCCTACTCCCTATTTGTCCTGTTCTTTTTCATTGCAGGCCTGCAGTCCAAAGAAAGAATTTTCCTCCACTTACAGAAAGACTTGGATGAGTTTCAGCAAGAGCTGATGATGGCAGCCAACTTTCTGGGTTGACAGGCTCCACTTCAAAACCACCCCCACTCCACTGTTGCAATGGGTTAGACAGAAGTGGGAGATGTTGCCTGTACACAACAAAATGCAATAGCACCTGCTCACCCTGCTCCCTTCTCAAGGACTACAGGTAAGCATGGTATGAGCCACTCTGTGCACATGAGGAAACTAGCTACCCATGGCGCTGCTGCCTGTGTCTGCGACAGAAGCAACCCTACACCCTTGAGAGAAGCATGAGGTGTTGCAATGAAACCACAAGAAAGCCAGCTTACAGCACACCGAAGATGCCTAAGTGCCTCATACCTTAGACTGCACCGTCCCCTCGCCTGTGCTCACGACCGGCTTCTGTGGTGACAAGGCTAACATGTGGCTCCCTTTTACAGTGACATACTGCTGCACAGAGGTCTGCGTGGTTGTCCCTGTCACTGGTAGTTGGGGTTGCTGGGGCAGCTCTCCTGGCTCCTGCTTTATTATCACCTTTTAAATAGGAAGAAATAATAAATAATAAGAAAAGCAAACACCATAAATCACTGGGGATCATTTCTGGAACAGCCTGTCTGCAAGAAAGGTCAGGTAACGGTCAGTAAATTCAGACGTGGTTCTTACACACCACCAGGTGGACTCTCTAACTCAGCTCCAAGATGAGGGCTACTCCCAACACACAAGTGTGTGAGGGGGGTGGCTGTATTTACAAAGCATTCCAGATTCAAGAGGTGCTCACAGAAATTACAGAATCACAGAAATCACTAGTAATATTACAACTACTAGTCATACTAATGATGGACTTGGCCAGACCTGACTTCTTCAGGCCCTGCATCTCAGAAAGGAGCCAGAACACTTTAAGGTTTCAAATTTCTAAGCACCTTCCTGCTCAGAACATGTTCTAAGCCTCATTTTTTTTTCTATCCTGCAAAATTACATCTGACATTATAGCTATAGATATTGTAAATTATTGTAGCTAATATTATTCTCTTGTGTATATGTTTTATGTTTCTCTGTGACAGGCCCTAAATCTAATCGCTAAGATCAGCAACTCAAAGGCTGGGTTTTTTTGCGTTAGATTGCTGTAGGTACTGTAACTGCATTCTTGCACCTTTTATTTGGATCACCTAATATTGCCAGAAACAACTTTATATTCTGGATAGTAACATTTAAGGAAGTGTACTCACAAGTGGCAACATCTGACATTCAGAAATCACTATAGCATTTTTTAAGAAGCTCCTGATAAATTTACTGCAGTTTACTTTTACTGTATCCCACTAAAAAATAGCTTTAAAAAGATCAGCCTCAATACGACAGCGATTCAAAGAAAAACAAGAATGGATGAAAGAGGAAATAAAAAGAAAAATCACAGGAACGGTAGAGCCACACGAAAAGAAAAGAAAACAAGATACATTTTTTGAGAGGTGCTAGAGAGCCCTTGGCAGCAAGACATACCAGTTCCAGTAACAGTCTAACATGCACTGGAAGTTATACAGTTTGTGGCACAAGTCAGCATGAAATGGCATTACTGGGCTCCTTGTCCCAGCACAAAAGCTGAGAGGAATACCTTTGTAAAAGCTCCAAGTCCTCCAGTGACCGATTTGGGGCTTTGCACTTTGGAATGACTCCCGATGGGACAAAGGGGTGGCATTGTGGCAAACAGAGAATCCTCCTGCTGCGAATAGAAAGACATGGTGCAAAAATCAGTGAAATGTCCAGTACAAGAAATAAAACAAGTGACTGCTAATAAAGGGTAGCATGGACCATCTGGGCAGTCCCAAATTACCTGTACAAATAAGTCATGTCCAAAATCAGTCAACACTTAAGTAAGAGGAGTGTAACATACTTAATACGACCTATAAAGCAAGTTTTATTTGGAAAGTTACTTCTCCAACAGCAGTAACTGTTTCTTACCATATCATACACAGGTGAAAGAAATTGACCCATGTTCCCCCACCAGCTTTTTACACAAAGCATTTCAGAGCTGTAAAATTCAAGTAGGCTGAGGGTGGATTTTATCAATGTGTATAAAATACCTGATGGGAAGGTGTAAAGAAGACCGAGCCAGACAATGCTCAATAGTATCCAATGAAAGGACAAGCGTCAATGGGCACAAATTGAAACACAGGAATTACTGTTTAACTATAAGAACTATTTTTTTTTTAATTTAATGGTGATCAAACACTGGAACAGGTTGCCCAGAGAGGTTGTGGACTTTCCAGCCTTGGAGATACTCAGAATCTGACTGGACACATTCCTGAGCAACCTGCTCTAGTTCACCCTGCTTTGAGCAGGTGAGTCGGACTGGATGATCTCCAGAGGTCCCTGCCAACCTCAACCATTCTGTGATTCTATACACAATCTCAGAGAGAGAAGACAATCTAAGAAGAAACAAGTTACAGAGGGGAAAAAAATGTTCAATTTAAGTCTGCAAGCAAAATTCTCTCAGATGAATTTTTGCTCTCCTGTGACTAGAAAGACCTGATGGCACACAGTCTTTCCAGGCAGAACTCACCATTTGGCAGAAACAGTGAAGCTACCTAACTAAATAGAGTAAAAAAACCATTTCCACACCTGCAAAATCATGCTCCTGGCATTCCCGGATCTGAGGCTGGTAAAGAAGTCAAATGCATTTGAGGAAGTTTGTTAATGGTTCTGTTTTGTTTAAGTAAAATAATTGTACTCTTTTACAATCAATATGAACTCCAAAGCCATGGTTTCACAATCACTTGGCCCATCCTTGGGTTGGATCATGACCAGAAAGCAAGTCCTCAGACTCTAACCTACTACTCCTGCCGTCTTCCTTGTACTGACAGATATGGCTGAAAACAGATTCATTTTCAAACAGACTGGTTGTCTGCTCTGGTTCACCACATCGCTGCACAACTGGTAGCAAACAGGGGGAGGTGTGAAGACAAGGCTAGAGGCATAACCAGTCCTCTCAAAAGCAGGCTGCATATCAGTCATTTTAGAGCGGCTGAAGAAACACAGCCTTAAGTAATTAAAAAAATACAGCGAAAACTAGCACATGGTGAAGAGATGAAAAGTGGTGAGCCAAGCACAATCTGTAACATCACACTGAACTATCAGACACCCCCTCCTCTTTAAAGAAACCATAAAATTACAGCTTTTCCACCAACCAGAAGACATAAATCAAAACAGATTTCTGTTTACAGAGCTGTGATTTTTATATATTTTTTTAAAAATATCTTCAGTTTTTAACTTCGCCCTGGAAATCCAGAACTCAACTGTTACTAATGACGTGTGCCTACTTTGACTCATTGAAAACCTTTCAGAAAGAACTGTCCCAAATCAGTGAAAAATAAAGACTAAAGAATGGTTTTCAACACAGTTAAGTGAAATCCATCTGAGCAGACAGGCTTTTAAAAGCTGAATAGCTAGCTGCACACCTGACACTTAAAATGCTACTCCAAACTAATTACTTCAGACAGCAATCTTCAACAGTTTTTCCCTAACAGACATAGGAAGCGTTTCAGTTCCAAATGTAAAGTGATTTGCTCTCTGCAGGCTGACTGGCAAACCTGCCCCCCCACTATATCCAGAATTAATTATCTTGTGACTTGGAGACAGGGAAACACTCCTGTTTCCAGCAGCACACCCATCAGCTGCTTTCAGAAAGAGCCTCACTGACGCCACTTGCCTGCCAGAAATATCCTTCCTAGCACAAGATGTGGGAGAGATTTTATGTGAGACCGTTCAGCTCCATACCTTTTGGGCTTTGCAGATCAGAAGCATGAACCCTATTTATCACTGTTCATTTACACATTTGGTTACTCCACTGTTTACACAAACATTTTTCTAAATGCAGGCAGTTGTAAAACCACTAAATGAGCTATTTTCAGGCTGCTAGGAGCAGCTGCTGTACAAAAATAATGAACGGAGTGAAGGTTTTGAGGTAGGCACCTCTGGTTTAATCACATACTGTCACTAACAAAGTGAAGAAGATCAAAGTCAGCTACAGAAGAGCTTTTTTGAAAGATAAGACACTTTGAGAGCTATGCCCTCCATGGATTTCCTTATAGAAAAGCAAAAGAGCAGCGCCTTTAACAGAGGTGTAGGCAAGTCTAATTAGAGCTGCACAAAGTGACACTATCATCTTGTTTAACCACCATGTTCTCATATGGCTCCATCTGTTAGACACAGTAAACCTTAATATGAAATGACAACCAAAAGAACTTGCCTGAAATGCAGAATTTATAATACTAAAAAGCTTATTTAATAGGAAGCTGGATTTTAAATGGAAAGTACGCACCTAATGAGAACATTACCTTGACAACTGAGGTGACAAAACTGCTCCCATGGGTCTTTGATACAGGAGATCCAGTTCCATGAGAGGCCTGACAAACACTGGTCAGTTTGCTGGTTGGGCTCCCTGCGTATCGGGAAATAAAGCAAATGTCAGGTGAGGGACAGGGAGCGGTGCCACTGAACACATGAAACCTCTTCTAACAAGAAACATGGCATTTCATTTCGACTGTCTTCTCCATGAGGTACGTCAGTGGGAGTTGGCATGGGCACAAAACAAATCCACTACCGAATTTCCACCTGCAGAATCCACGCCCCAGAGAAGGTACTCTCCACTCAGAGCTCTGTTTGATGCAAGCAAACGGTCAGGCACCTTCCTGGGACACTGAGGATATCAGCTACAGGTGTGACTATGTGAAATTAGGACAGTAAATGAGCTGCCAGTCAGAACTTGCTGCTGCAGATGTAATGTCCTCCACTGCCCAGAAGCCCTCTGAACGTACACTAGCCTCGGACACTGGCATGGGGTAAGGCTTGGAGGAGGCTGGAGTGGGAGGGAAAAGGAAGGCCAGAAAAGGAGGGAGACAAAGTGAGGAGTAACAAGAGGAAGGGACAGAGTGAGGTAGGGAAAAGGAAGAAACAAATAGGGAATGAAGACATAGGCTCCTGTGTCTGTGGAAGACTGCTCTTGCAAAATGACCATACAGAGGCATATGCCACAGCACTCTCCTGACCCCCTGAGATGGATGTAGGTTCAGTGGTAAACTTACCCTACATTATCAGAGCGTGTAAACAACACTGTTGCTCAGCAGCAGTTTTGTTACTGTTGTTGGTTTGGTTTGTTTAGTTTGTTTAAGAGATGCCAAAGCCATGGATTACACACATGAAAACACAGTAATAGTCTCTCATACAGTTGTACTACAATCTGCACTTACATTTAGAAGTAAATGAGCAGCCACTTCTCGCAATAATGGGGTTTGGGAAGGCTGGTTTTCACAGAGCATGAAGTTTCAGATCTCACCCCTCTTTTTAAATATGATCTGTGACTCTGTAATATCACATTACACTCAATCCAGCCTGGCTGCTGTTGCCAAAAAAACCAGTTCTTGCTCCCTCATACGGGGGGTCTGGTCATGAGGCTGTCTGACAAAACTCAATTTGGGGAGGGGACGGTATTGATCTTCTGCTCTGCCACTGACCTGATCTGACTCGTGCAGGATACAGGGGAAGTGGCAGGAGCGCAGGGGAGGGAGAGGCAGCAGGTAGTTTCTTCCAGGCCAGCCTGTACTTATATCACACTAATGTGGTGGCAAACTGCACCTTTAGTGGCATTAAAACTTGTACATCCAAACCATCTGATGCATCTACAGATCCTATCCTCCATGTACAAATCTCTACTAGGAGAACACAAAAGTTACCCAAACCAGGATAAACCACATATGCAGAGTAGACAGTCAGGCTGGAGGTAAAGAAGAAACAGAAAAGAAAAAAGGCAGAACCCCCCCAACCAAACAAAAAAACCCCAACCCTATTGGTGAAACAGCTTCAGTGTTACGAAGAAAGCCCCAAAACATACTTTAAAAAATTCAGCTATGACTATGCTCCCCCTACCAATTCCCTCTGTGATGAAGTTAAAATGAACATGACAGCTGCATTCCCTCAGACAAAAGGAGGAACCGTTATTAAGAGAAGAATTACTGCACCTTCCAACCACGCCCAGTGAATGGTTTGTGTGTTACATGGATGCTGCAGTTCACCACATGGCTCTAGGCATCCTTCTGAGATGCTGGCAAGCGCACACACATACACAAACAAGTGTGTTTTTAAATAGACAGCAGTTCTTGGCCACAAATCACAACAAATAAATGACTTTTGAGTGACCTTTCCTCCAGTCCTGACACAAAGATTACCAATTGACTCCCATACCCATCACCCATCTCCTGCAGTTCAGTACTCCCCCCCCCGATCCTAGACTTATGTCACCACTGAAGCACCAAGGGAATCCAGTTAGAGGAATCCAAACCAGCTGGAATCAGACCAGCTAGAAGTTGAGAGCAGTAACAGAAACTAATACGGCTGTTATCCTGGCAACCCGGGTCTACTCAACCACTTCAACACATCTAGAGCACCGTACACTGGAACTTAAGACTGATCTGCAAGTCATTGCAACCTCTCCATGCTTTTTTTCCCATATCCGCAATACAGTCCTCACCCAACCACCCGTGCACTGCTTCTGCTTAAATCTCTGTGCATCACAACCTACATTACTTCCTCCTCTTCCCTTTTTGCCTGCAAAGAACAGGCTCTCTTTGAAGAAGTATCTGTGAATTCAATTTGGCCTTACACTATGTGCTGTTTCCTAAATGAAGTTATGTTAAAGTCTGAGATAACCCTTAACCATGTTACACCAGCCAATTGTGCAAACCAGTAATACTTCCCTCTTTCTTTGCTGAGTACTTTTCCATCTTCACAAGCTGAAATACTGTTATTATACTAATCATTTTAAAGGGAGAATAAACTTGAATGGGTAAGACTAAGCCACTGCCTTCTGTGATCACACTACACACCTGTGCTTGTGGCTGCTGCTCCAACCATCTGTCCAGGCTTGTCCACAATAATATACGGATTATTAATGACTGAACTAGCAGAGCCTTGCTTCATGTGCACCGGAGTGGAGGTTGGGGTACGAGGTAGCGGAGATGGACTAGGGGTCGATATTGGAGAACCTTAAGAAAAAAAGTCCAATGCTTCTATCTTGTAAATGTTGTGAGAACACAAAAATACAGCAATAGTAGTACTTATTTAAATGGCTTAGAGAAGGAACATTTTTTGAGGATGCAATAACCAGCCTGAGCGAGATCACAGGACTTGGAGAAGGAAAGAGAAGACAGAAGGAAAGGAAAAGGCATGTTAAGCACTATGGCTCATACCTACCCTGGACATTCTCTGCCTATCAGGACAAGCAGGGTTCAAAGGGACCTTGAGAAGCCATCCAGTCCATCCTTGAATCCTGAGGGATGTTACCTAAATCATTGTCACTGCCAAGACCAGTCCACCCAAGGAGATGAAGAAAGAGAGCTGAGCTCCTTGATAGGTGCTCTCTTTCCCTTGTGGAGCCCACAGTACAGGCATTCAGAGCCAGGAGCCAAGCAGTTCACGTAAAAAAGCTGTGCAATACAGCAGCCAACAGACAGGCATGGACGCTCTTGTCTCTTCACTGCTCTCACTACAGCAGAAGCCCCTGAAAGCAAAATCTAAAGTGTGCAACTTCTGGGTAAGAGGACCAGGAGAGAGAAAAAACTATAGAAGAAAAAAAGCTGCATGAGGGGGTAAACAAGAAATTCAGAGAAAAGGACAGGCAAGGAAGTGATCAGAGAAAGAGATGGCAGCAAGCACGCTAAGCTTCAACTTCCTGTTAATCTGCTTTCTTGGCAGTGATTGACAATTAAAATGGAACAGAAATACTGATCAAATAAAATCCCCATGTCTTATAAACTGCTTTTGAAATCTGAAAGGGGTGACACTTCTCAGCAGACAGCAGAGACTTGGAAAAATATTTAGCAGGGAAACATTTAAATAGCAAAGATCAACAGAGAACAGTCCAAGAATTTTAAGAAAGATAGGATGGCCCCTGTAATTCTTGCTTTCTGGGAAGCCTTGGGAAAAGAAGGTCAAGAGAAGAGCTTATTAAGAAAGAAGAAAGCACTTGGCATAGGTTCAAATGTAAATAAGCCTGAGTACATTTTTAAGACGTCAAGGAAAAATACTAAAATTTAATTAAAAAAACCCAACAACAAACCAGACACACTTGAGGAAAATTATTTGGGTGCAGATCATCAGAAATCACACTGAAGCTGGTGCTTCATCCTCTCTACCCTGAACACCAGAAAATGAAGGGATGTAACAGGTCATCTTTCAGCTTCACAACATGTGACATGGTGAGCTGCAGATTAAAACTTTCTGATGTAAAACATCATCCAGTGGATGGCATCATGCCCGGGCAGGGAAGGGACTATAAGTGAAATGAGTAAACAGCACCTTGACCATGTTTGGTTCGGAAGCTATCAAAAGAATATCACATGGCTCACTGCAGTCAGCTGACAATTTAATCCAACAGAGGGTGAACTTTTGGAAGAGGAAGACCAGAGCCGTTCCACCTGAGGAGATACCGCAAGTACAAGAGGGACCACTTGAGTCTACAAGATTGAACCTAATTATTAGCCCAATAATCAGAAAAAAAAAATTCTTCTTAATCCATCCCAGTTGTCTGAAAGCGGGAGGGAGAAGAATGGCTTCTTCCCACATAAAAATACCCCACATGGAAGATGTGTCCTTGCCTGGGCCTTTATGTGGGTAGCAGTCCAGTTAAAGACTATCATTTTCATACTTAAAAGCATTGGTGAACAGGGAGAGGACAGCTCTCATCCTGCTTTTGATCTGATGTGAAGCATTTCACACTTGTATTTTTTTTCCTTGAACATTAAGAAGTGTGTTTAGCTCCTTATTCTAGAGTTTCCTACTACCTGACATTCAAACATTGGCAGGAAATCAGGGGAAGGACACAAAACAAGTCCAACTGGTTCACTCTCTTGTTTTCCAGGGTGAAGCACTGGGTGAAGATAGGTAAACTAACATTCACCTGATACAATCTTGCAACTCATGGTGATAGGCTGGAAGGATTTTCCTGGCGACTCTGCAGGGCTTGGACTCTGACCTTGAGGCACTATTTTACAGCTAGCTGCAATGGGTTGAAAAGCTGAATTTCCATGAGAGCCAAAGGCAACTTTCTGTGTGGCTAACTTGGTGGGAGTCCGTTCTATCGAAGATGGCAGGGAATAAAACGTGGCATGTCTTTCAGTTTCAGCATTCCCAGGGAATCCTGATTAAAACAGGGAAAAGAAGAGAAATAGTTCTTAGGCTGAGACATCTAATTCCTTACTGTGCTTCTCTACACAAACAAAACTCAGGTACGACAAACACACTCTCAAATGAAGGAAGGAAAAGCAACTGATGGGCAGCGTTGAATGGGGAGAAAGTTGGGTAGGAGCTTCCTCTTGTGTAAGCCTGTTGGATTTGTCCCTGAACAGAAGAATAAAATGCTACCGTGCACAGCCCGTTCAGCTGTGGCAGGTGATCAGCCACTTCTTAAACATTTTCTTGGAACAACCCTTCCATTGACCAAAAGCTGCTGGTAGATTCAAGTGTCCTCGGTAAGGGCTCCACATGACTAAGGCTGGATCTCCTTCGCAGAGAATCTCACAGTACATTTTTTGGGGTAAGAGCACAAGGAGACCACCTGCTGCCTTTTGACCTGGGTTAAAGAATCCACCTTATCTGATGTAGAAGGAGATCAATTAACCTGGAGCTGAGGAGAGAAGCCACTGCCTGTCAGTGTAAGAAAGAGGCAGGTTTACTTCCTTCCTGTTTGCTGCAGCACTGCTCACCTAAAGGTGCTGCATATCTTCCTGTTTGAATAAAAAGCCAGTGCATTTAAAATTTGGTTGCGTTTCTCCTTTTTTGGCCACAAGAAAACACTGCATTTAAACAGTGGACATTCTTCTCACTGAGCCAGAACACCACCAGTGGCATTACAGCACCTACCAGAAAGCGCACCATGCGAGACACCAGCTTAAAGCCATTCCTTGAACACAGGAGTGTCAGGATAAATCAAGAAAGGCATCAGACCATCTTGCATGCGACCGTATTTTGAAATATTAAGTTGCTGTTTCCAGCAAGTTTCTCACACTAAAATGTGTAAACCATAAAAGACACCCTTGTTTCTCAGCCCAGTTAACCAAGGTCTATCACGTAAGCCTTGACACCATATATTTCAGAAAATAAAGCTAAATACTAACAGAGGCACAGTTTTTCCTACTTCACACAAACTACAAATCAGAACAGTGTGCCCAAGTGGCCAGCACGAGCTTGTTTCAGGCAACTCAAATGATCCTAAGGCATCAACTGCTGGCCCATTGCAACGGGCACTGCATTTCCTGATCTTACAGGGGAAGGTGAGAATGGGACCATGACATGCACAGATGACATCCCTTGGACAAATGTACACTACATCTTTTCATGTTCTATTTTCAACACCACAGTTATGTAGTCATTTTTTTTCTCCCACAGTCAACTCATGTTAGGCATCAATGTATATAACTGAACACACCACTAGACCGATTTCTTAAATCTATACACAGTCCCCAAAACATTCAGAAACCTAAAAAACCCTCTGAAAACAGTCTGCCAGGAACAAAACTACAAGTGCTATTCAACAACCTTTTTTCCAACTACATCCGCTGCATAAAGCTCCATATTCACTACGTTTAGCAAAACAGAGCCCACTCCCAAACTCCGCATTAAAAAAAAAAAAGCCAACCAAAAAAAACCCCCAAATAAACCGTAACAATTTCTGAATTGCATTTCAGAGTACATTGAGGAAATAATCATCTGGGGTGAGCAAGGAGCAGGTAGCACTGGCAACCTTTAAGCCAAAAGAGCAATTAAGAGGAGGTATCCAGAAGAGCTGAAGTTCCAAGAACTCAAATTTCACCAATACCCATTCGCTTTACCTTTGTCCACAGAAGCATCTGGGCTGGAGTCCCGCAACTGTTTAATTGGCGAAGAAGCTTTGACTGGTGCTGGGATACTCAGTGGCAGTGGTAAAGATGTAGGAACGTCAGAAAGGTCAGACTCTGAAGACTGGGAGAAGAGATATTCCTCACCAAGGGAATGCCTGTGTAGCTCCACATCCACTACCTTCCAGAAATAGAAGAAAGGATGACATCAATATTTGGTAGTTAGGTGAAGGTATAAAAAGTGAAAACAACTATACCTCTTCTTTTTATTTTAATGTCTGGAAACCTCTACCTCTCCTCCCCCCACCTCTGCATCAGGGAGACTTCCCAGAGGTCCAGCAGCACCTGAGCTAAGACAAAAATCTTGCAACATTTAATCACCACTATAAAATAGCACATCTCTCAGTCCATGAGGAAATCTGAATAGCGAACACTGTAAGGAATACAGAGCCCAGCTCCAAGCATCCCATTAAGGAAAGGACTGCATACCCACTTAGGGACAGGCAAAAAACTGCAGCTTGCCTTTTCTGCCTTTTTTGATATGGCCTTGAGAAACACACCACATTATCTACTCTTCAAAAGTGTTCTTTAATCACAGTAGTAGACATGTCACATTAATGTTTTCTCCACAGACTGAAAAGCTGAAGTAATGCAATTTCACCATAAAAATTTCCATTCACTACAGTACAAGGGGAAAATAATACAAAAAAAACTTTAGGGATATAGCAAACTGAGTTATTAATTCATTTATTTTATGTTTTAAGAGTTCATTTTCCATGAAGATACTGAATCTTGACAGACGCAGAAACTTAGAAGTACTTAATATACTGCAAAATTTCAGCAGGATAGTTGGGTGATCCCTTTAACTTAAATTCTTTATGTATGAGATCTGCAGTACAACAGAATGCAAATCAAGACATTTGGTATCAGAAACTCCACAAAAAAATAAAAATTAAAACTGTAGTACAAGTTAAGCTCTTTATGAAAGAAGAGCTGGAAACAGTCTCCCCTGAACTAGAAAGGGGAAAAAATGACTGTTGTCATGAACAGTGACAAGGCGTCATAATAATTTCATTTAACAAGAGAGAAAAATCTACATTCCAGAAATTGTGAAATCAAATGGGTCTGACTGTGCTTACTCCTGTGTATCTTTTTCTTTTTAAACATCCTTAAGGGAATCAAAGTATAGCATCCGTCCCATGACCCGTTGACTCACCGTTTCTGCGCCAAGTGTCTGCAGGCCTGTGTAGGTCCTGTCCAACTGGGTAAAACAATACAATATATTTATATTAACCAGGGCAAAGCCATGTATTAGCTAGAATTTACAATATAATTTGTTTGAAAGGGGTTCAAACTGTGTAAGTTGAGCAGCAGTGCATCAAATATTTTGAGGCCACAGGGTCAGAAATCTGTGTGCTATTTAGTACCCTCTCTTCTGCAAAAAAGCCAACCACAATCCAAAGCCTACACTAAAGCAGAAAGGAGCAAAAAAGATGAAGGAAATGAGATTGTTGGGGAGACAGAATCATAGAATGGTTTGGGTTGGAAGGGATCTTTAAAGGTCATCTATTCCAACCCCCCTGCAACGAGCAGGGACATCTTCAACTAGACCAGGTTGCTCAGAGCGCCGTCCAACCTGACCTTGAATGTTTCCAGGGATGGGGCAATTATTATCTCTAAGAGGAGCCTTTGAGGAGTGTCCTTTTTTTATTCCTGAAGTCAATATAAAGAAAAAATAATGAGGAAAAAATCAAAGAGACTTAAACTAACCAGCACAAAGGCTACGTTTGCACTATACTTTTGATTAAATAACTGTTCACACTGAGTATCAGCTGATGAAGAGGCAGAAAATCCCACAGGCATCTATTAAGATACTTATAGAGAGAAGCTGGGTTTGACAGGCTCCCGGTGCTCCGGAGCCCAGGGGCAGACAGGCTGCCAGCCACAGAGGGCTCAGCTCACTCACATCACCTCACAGCTGCCACAGGCTCAATACGTGAACAGCAAAGATTTGCTGATTTGAGTTCTCGTGTGCCACAGACTGGCTCAGTTTTCTTCTGTAGGCTGGGCTTCCTTTGCTGCACAACATCCATCATACTGTTACCAATTTCTCCCCAAGTTATATCCCTCCAAATATATTTTACTCATCATCTGCATTAAATGTCCCTAAGTTCCAGGGGAACATTTCCAACATTCTCTACTGTCTATATCTGGGGTTGCAATGAGGTAACTACATTAGCAGGAAATTCATTAATGCAGGCAGGGTTTAAATAAAACTAATCATGCTGCTCAAAGAAACAGGAAACTAAACCAGCTCAGGACTTAATTCCACTAACGCTAGGGACTACTAATTAAAAGAAAAACAAGAGCAATGGCCTAGTTTTTCAGGACTGCTGCATACTATAAATCCTATTAAGTGTCACAGGACAGGTGAATGAGTTGAAGAAAGCTCTCTTCAAAAAGAACACGGAATGAATGGGGAATCTCAGCCACTCCCTGCGCACTCTACCAACAGAGAGAATCTCTAGCTGATACACGCAAGTGCTGAAGGAACAGAACAGGTATAGCAATCACTTTACCAACAGAAAGATAGCCCTGCAGCACCCTGTCAAGTTAAAGGCAGTGAGAGCATGATAAAAATCTCAAACTGTAGGGAAACACCAGGTAACTCCTTTGCTGCTCTGAGCAGAATCAGTTCCAGCTTCTGCAAGGCTGAGTTCCTTGACTACGGCATCATCTCCAATATAGCCAAGGTATAAGGCTTTCCTGGATCTTTTTGATTCTCCAGCTCAACTTTTCATGTGCAAAAAAACAGCAGGACATACACACGAGAGAGGCAGAAGCACACGCACAAGCAGAGCCTCTTCTAGATTATGCAGGAGAGCTCATGTAATTGCCTTTCTCTCAAATACCTTCAAATTGTGTATGATATCGATCCTCTTGTTCTGGCTATCCTTGAAGTGTATCTGGACTCTCACAGGGAATTCTCCCCAGCCTCTCCTAGTCAGGTGAAACGGAGGTTCTCTGGAAACAAATGGTGATTCACATTTTGGATGCAGAAGTGGTATAGCTTTCACCTACCTCTTTTTCAGAAAGCCAAAGGCTGCTTTTCTAACTGACAACTAAAGCTATCATCAGGCCTGCTCTTCACCACAGTGAGAATGCAATCAGAGAAATGAGAATTTTATGGCTTTGGACAGCTGAAAACACACTTTTATTTTGCACAAGGGGACAGGGAAGAAAATGGTAAAACACTGTTGGATGAGAGAACACGGGAAACAAGCGTCTTTGGGGGGTGGGGGGGAAGGCTGCGTAATGCCAAATGAAAAATACTTGTTTCAAAAAACCCCAGGTCAGCTCCTAGGACACAGCTGCAAGGTGAATTTTCAGTGCAGCATTTTGCAATCACTTTCTGCTATTCCCTACCTAGTAGCATGAAGGCACACGCTTCATATAATGCCAAGAGAACAACATACAGACAACAAGGAAAAGCTCTCAACCACTGTCATTCTGAAAGCTGAAAAAGAAGGGGATATTTATCTCTAACATTTACCGTTACTTTGTTTGTATTTCAGGTTGTTGTTATTGTAAATCCCAAATGTAGTTTTGCAATGGAACAAAACACAAGAGGTTTAAAGGCTATTTTTAGTCCAGAACATTAATGTTCACTACAATGACCGGGACTGTGCAACAAGAAGAAATCAATTAACTAGACAGGATTAAAACAGAAGACAAACAGCACTGACATCAGATACTGGAAACTGAGAAAGGCACAAAAAGACAGCAGTCAAGTGTAATTTAGTATGTTATACAAGAAATACAAAGGAGTTTGCTTTCATCCTGCTCAGGGTTGCCTTCTCAGAAACATTAGTGAACCTTACCAACACTTCTATCTCAGATATGCCTTTCTGGAGTTGCCTTTCAGTCAGTTTAATTTTGCCAGAATTAAGTTGCCATTCTGTACCTAGGCAGTCTCCCCACCTTCCTCCAGGCAGGCAGCTGAACGTCCTGTGAAGAATAATTTCTTTGGGAAGACACAAAGTAGTTTGAAGGTATCCTCCCACTGTCTTGTCCAAAGGAGCAAGAATGAAAGATTGACAGGGCATTTCCCTGCAACAGTCAACAGAGAACCAACCCCGCTCATCTCATTAGGGTCACAGCTTTGAATACAGGTTTGGGAGAGGACAGAGAAGCTGCCCTGTTTCTGTAGCACCAACACCATTACACTGATGGGAAATTCCTTGAAGCACACAGCCAACACCACTGATCTCACTACAGTAGAGAAATATTTGGGAGAGGAATAAAACCTCTTGCCCAAATGCACATGTACCATTAAAACAAAAGAGCTTTCTGAAACTCCTCTTTCTTTTCCACACTGGACGGGGTGGAGGTAGAGAACACCTCTTTTAACAACAGAAGTCTAACCTGCACAGCAGACAGTGTAACGCACACAGGGAATGCACGAACTCACATGAGTAACATGAAATGCAACAATTAAATGCTTTTTTTTCAGTAGGAAAATCCAAAACAACTGTTTGGCACATTTGCTACATAAAAACTAACTTATTTTTACTACTATTTTTGAGTAAGTCAAGCCAAGCCAGAGGTTAAAGACAGACATGGAATACAAAACCAGGAAAAGAAGTTGCTAACTTTCTAAGAAACTTGGCATAGTAAGCCTGGCAAGCATAAAGACTGGAATAATGACTGGAATAATTCCTTATTACCTCACTTCTACCAGGTCATTAGGTTTGTAACTGGGATGGAGGAAGAACCAAACTTTCTTGACAAAATGATTTATGCTGGGTTCTCTCCGAGAGCCTCGGACATACACCATCCATTTATGGGTCGACTGATCATTTTCTTCTCTCTTGTCAGGGGGAATGTATCTGATAAAGAAATTAAAAAACAAACACAAGATAAAAATCCCAAATAGATAAATACCACAAGAAGTATTTGGGAAAGATTAGGCAAAAAAATTAGAGACGGTAAAATGCCTATGTGCACCTTGCGCCCGGTATGGTGCTGCTCATTATTCGTTACTCTGATGGTTCATCCAGCTCTTCCGAAGAACTCCAGAAACAGATACAGGTCCCATAATCTACTCTATGTTTCTAATATATTTCCTCAACTTTAGTGCACAACTGCCATATGAAATCTGTTCATTTAAACATTTGCTTCTTAATTAGGCTTAATTTTAACATTCTACCACTATCAAATCCCCTTCCCCCTCTTTTCTGAGATATCAAGAAGGCAAATCACTCCAGATCACATCAGCAGCAGGTCTGCTACCATAAATACAAAAAATAACAATTCTTACAGACTTTTAAGAAGTTTCATAGTCAATACTTGGTTTTGGGTCCAGGCTTAGGTAGATTTTCAAGATGCATTTCTAACACCGTAAGTCTCATCAGTAAATGTTTGTTACTTTCTGTGCAAGAGGCAAAGACTGACTTGAGTAGTGCAGGGGTGGAGAGTTAAAGCCTGGGCTTGTCCATAGTTTCCTAAAATGAATGCCTTTTTTCACTAATTTCCTCAAAGTTCAAAAGTTATGTATATTTACCTGTCTTAAAATTTTTTTGGAAAAAAATTATAAATAAAACCTGTACAAATTAATTTCTTCAGACTATGCTGGACTTTCACAATTTTCCTCATTCTGGTGGTTTGTTTTGGGTGGTTTGGTTTTTTTTTTTCCCTTTTTTTTTTTTTTTTTAACCCCACATTGTCCCTATGGACCCACTGAATTAGCCATTAGGACAACTTGCTTTTCCAAATTTTCATGGAAAAACTTGGGATTTCTAACTGGTCAGAAAAGGCTGAAAGACTCCCCTTGAAAGAAACAGATCTTAAAACCTCTCTCTCTCTCTATATAAAAAAAAACCCCAACTACAAAAACACCTGTTCCTCCCACAAAAAAAAAAATCATGCAGACACTCAAGGAGGGCAGCCTTGGGTACAGTGATTATTCAAGGGCAATACCTCACATTGTGACAGCTTAGCAATTTTATTTGTCTCCCAATTTTAACCTCCTATTCCATTTGATCCTGAAATAAAGGCCCATCCCTCAGACTCTGGATACTAACTTGGAGACGTTGCCAACGACAATCGTTTTCTTCACATAAAGCCGTGAAGTCTCATCATTTGACAGTCCGGCATTTCGTTGTCCTGGTTTTTGAGAGCTTGAAACACCCGAACTGTCCTGAGGGTAGGGGAAGAAAAAAAAAGGCAAACAAAAACCCAAACATTCCTCTTAAACATCATTTTGTTTGGCGCTAGAAAAGTAAGGTGTTGTTAAAAAAAGTAAACCTGCATAGTTAAATGAGAGACCAACAATGAATCATCCCTAAAAATACTTAAATTGCTATCTAGGCACATTTAAGCAACTCAGGCACGCAACAATGATATACTACCTAGCCAAGTGTACACTGCATGGCTTAACTGAGCGTACATTATGCGACATACCATGGATCTGAGCCAATTCAGCTTGGGTTTCAAAAGCCCCGCGACTACACTTTCTGAAAAAAATCAAGCATTGCTAGAGTGGCATCACGTTGGTCACTAATCAGAAACAAAGCTAAATCTCCCACAAGTGGCTTCTGAAAATCTGAATCTTTCTCGTTCCCAGGCTCTGCTGCTTTGAGGGACTCCAGCATTGCTTCACGGTGAAGAATGGAGGCTGGGCTTGAGACAAGAATTCAGCTCCAACTCAACTGGGATAGCAGTCAGCCATACCACATCACTGACATCAAGATAAGCCTACAAACCCACTGCAATTCTTGGGCATAATAAATCCAGCCTAAGCAACCTTATAACATAACCTCAGCTATTAAGGAGTGACCAAGACTCCCTGGTAAAATGATGACATGACCACCCACAGTGCCAACATAGGCTGCACTGTCGTCTGCATGGGAACGAGAGGCTTTTCTACGACTCTGTTGGATAAAGCGGCTGTCCAGAGAATAAGGGACTGCCACCCTCTCATGAACAACAGAGTTGGTGCTGCAGCTTCCTGGAGTGTACTCCACTGAGCACTCGTCAGACGAGGGTCAGTGTGGGGAGCAGTGGATTCACTAGGAACCACTACACCTCCTCTTTGTTAAGTCAGTGATGCCCCAAACTGGATCAAGGAGCCACAGAAGGCTGGGATGGCTCCTGCTCCTCATCATTCCCTCAGCCACCTCTGGGCCACGGGCTGCATTGGTTGGAGATGTACCAACATGCTACACCCAAGCAATACAACTGCTCCACCGATGCCCCCAGTGCAGAAACAAGTTATATTGGTCTGGTGGTTTACAATATAGGTGGGTCCACATTATATATTGTGTATCTGCCTTCTGCTACAGACCCCAGGCAGGGTTTTAGCAAACTGCAGCCCTATTATCAAGGGTGTCATGCTGCTCAGCGGAGGCAGAATCATTGCTCTTTCTACCACATATTATTGCAACTTGTTCAGTTGCAGAACGTAGTCATATGCAATGAGATATACCCATCCCCAGTTTGGGTTAGAGGCTGTACTCCTCTGGCAGGCCTGACAGCTTAAAGGAACTGAAACTGAAGAGTTTCATCTCACCTAGCAAACTGCATTTCACCTGCAGCCGGTAAGAGAGCCTCCCTGGTGGAGCTAACTGCAGCCAACAGGTGAAGCATTTCTGTAGCTCCATGGCGAGCCATAAAGGGAATAGATCCAGGTCAAAAATAACCCAGAAAAAAGTATGGGGGAACAATGAAAGAAGGTATTTTTAACCTGGGTCAGTCTTGTTCAGTTAAGCAAACAGTGATATTAGCACAACAGCAAGCAGTGCCACCAAGAGAAAAACAACTCAAACTGCGCACCCAGGCTCTACCAGCTCACGCTCTCAGGGTGAGCTAATCCACCGGTGTCACTATGTTTTCTCCACAGGCTGCTGAGGAGGCCAAACCCCAAACTCCAGTGGTTCAACCACTGTAAGCAATGCAGTCCCCATGGGCACCCAGGGCCAGACAGCAGCATTGCTTCTTAAAAACACTGCTGGGAATGACACATCTTGCTCTTCTCTCCAAGCTCTACCCTTCCTGACCTGACTTCCATCTACAGAGCAAAACCCTTTGCTCAGGCTGTGAAACACCTCCTTCCCCAGAAGCTACCAACTAAGGCAGCGGCAGACAGCCAGGCTAACGCAAACGCTATCACCGCTGCCTGGCTGACCTCTCTGTTGGGTAAGACTGAGTTAAGAGGAGTTACCCAAATTACATACACTTCAGTTAGCCTTACAGCAAAGCCAGGCTGAGAGAGTGGGAGCAAGCGGTTGGAGAGGGTAAGAAACAGATCTTCAGCAAGGTGGGTGAAAACATGAAGAGCTCCTCGTGCCAGCACTGAGTCCAGACAGAGCACACACCTCCAACAACTTGACCACCACTCGAGTTTTACTTTACCCGGCCAGTATTTCTGCTCTGTCTCTGTTCCAGGCTGTTTGTCAGCCGCTCGTCTGCGTCCAAGTTGCCATTGTCTTTGTCCAGGAGAAAGTCATTGTGCTGAGAGAGCGAGTCACTCTCGGAGTGGTTGGCAGATGGAGTGTCTGAGCCCTGGTTAGCTGGAGACGACGATCTGGAGGGTGATTCCAAGAATTTCTTGATTGAAGGATGATTAAGAATTGTTGCATCACATGACCTGGTTCCCTGCAACAAAGAGGTCAGGCAGATCCATCACTATGTCCCTGCAGCCCAGATAAAAATGAAGCTGTGCCAAAAGTCAATATATGAAGAAAGAGCAAATATTTAATCAGCTGCCTTGCAGGAAAAACATATGCTGCAGAAGATAAAAGCTTACAACAGTTCTACAGACCCCAAACTGAACCTGTTCCTTTAGACCTTTTGATCTCAGAAATCCACCTGGTTTTAGAAAGGAGGACTACAACCTACTGTCCCTTTGAAAAGAACAGCTTCCCTTCCTGTGCAGACACCTACAGTCTCATACCATACGAAAGACCACAGCTGCTCGATTCCTGAGGGCAAGCAGGGTACATAAATGCATCAGGCTCTTTACTTTTGATACTGACTGGCAGTCTTGCCAATGCCTATGAGGCAAGCTACATGTATTAGCACCCTGCCTGCTCCCAAAGCTTAACAAAGGATAAAGAATAATGTGCTTAGGCATGCTTGCAAACTTTCCTCAAAATGGACATCTTAGAGCTAATCTTAGATCCTCCTAAACCTGCAAGGGGGAGGATGGGGCATGCGTGTGTTTTTAAATCTCTTTTGGTTTTTTTTCATTACTGTGACAAAGGCCCAATATATTTTTTTCCTGTGTTTCCTTTTAACCGCAGAAGTAGCAAGGAAAACACCCATCAGTCAAAGCAAGTGTCCCTTGGCCACTTCTCCCAGCCATCAGTCCTCCCTGTCACCTTGGTTTGATGACGAATCAACTGAAGACAGCAGAAACACCCCTCTGCCAGCAGCAGAGCATCAACAGATAAGCTCACTCCAGCTCCTGAAGCCACAGACTCACACTAGAGTTGCACTGACAGCTTTTCTTGCAGGCAGTACCAGCTGAGACTTTCTTCCCTGCTCGAACCACCCGGATCAGCCAGGCTGGCACAATTATTCAGGGGGAAGGGGCAGGTCATAAAGGAAAACAAATCAAGAAACTGATTTGGGATTTTTTTGTTTGTTTGTTTTTTGTTGGTTGTTTGTTTCGTTTGGAGGGTTTTTTTTTTTCCTTTGCAGGGTTATTTTTAATCCATGTTAAGTTCCCTGATCCAAAATTCTGCCAATGTGATGGAGGGGGTGGCATGGGGAGAGATACCAGCGCCACTATGGAGCAGAACTGCTCTCAAGAGGTGGTAGCAGGAGTGGAGTTAAACACTGATCATCCACCTTGGACTTCAGAGGTTCATTTGAGAGCTTACTTTCCAGTTGTCCATTAGGTCTGTGAGCAAAGCAATTACCAACTCTCAATTACCCGCTCAAGAGAACTTAAGAGAGTTATATCCATATATCCAACGGTGAGGGGACACACACAACATGACCAAAAACCCCCAAAAAACAAACCAAACCACCACCAAGAACCTTCTTTTTTTTCTTTTACTTCTAGTCAAGTAAACTGACCAACACCTTGTCCACCAATTTGTGGGAAAACATAATAAACTATAATCATATGGAATCATAAGCCTCAAAAACGCAGCAGCAGTAGGTTGAAGAACTGTTTATATTTACAAGAACAGGTTAGGAATTTGCAAATCATCTTCCTAGAAGTTCTGAATTAAAGTACAAAGATTCCCATTCTACCAGAAGCAGAAACAAGACAATCATTCATTGCCAACCGCATCAAACATACATTAATGACACATTAAAAACAGACAACAAAGAAAACTGAAACCAGTAACAATTTCAAAATAAAAAGAGAACTGATTTAGCCTGCATGCAAATCAGAACTTTTAGAAAACATTAAAAATGCAATTGAATATACAGCTACACTAGCCATAAGCTCATAAAAACTACAGGAAAACTAAACAAAGCAAGGATGCACCAGTAAGTTTTGTGAACACTTTGAAACCATGACAAAAGTTATTATTTCTGGCAAGTGTGAAAATCGGCAAGGAAAAAAGAAACACCCTGCATGGCAGAACAAGTAAAGAACAGGGGACGGTGCAAGCTCTTGCTGACACATGATGACATCAGATTTCAAAGATCAGAACCCAGATTACATTCTTCAGCCGCCTACACAAAAATCAAGGGGGAGAAGGAATCTCCAAGCCTCCCATATACTACCATATAATCTTTCTCAACTCCAGTTGCTCAACTCAAGTTCAGTGAGGGAAAAACAAGCTGGACTTTTTTGTTTTTACCCCCTTCTAAGTCTTCTGGAAATCACAATAGGAAAACAGCAGTAGCAGAGCGAGTCATTGCTTGGAAGAGAAATTCTCATGGTACTAGAGTGAAGCCCAGGTTTGCAGCATCCATCTACAGTTTTAAAAAATCAGCTCTTTACTGGAAATTAGATCAACTCCCTGAATTGAATAGATGGTAACTAAAATACCTAAACTGGTAGTGAACTGCATGTCAATCAGGAGTCTGCCTGAGTCACAACCAACCTGTGATTACCAGCCCGTTATGGACAGAGTGCTCAGAACTGGGGTTTAACTAGTAGGGTTTGGGGTTTTTTTAATCTCCTTGTGAATTTTTAATCTCTCTGTGATCTCTCTTTGATTTACCTCCTGCTTTACTGCTGCCATCAGTCTGTTCGCCAAATCATTAACAGACTGGCTGCCAGGGTAAAGGGAGGATGGTTTCAGGGCACTGCCCAAGACTCAAGAAATCTTGATTTTTATTTTTTTTTTCCTGAGAAGTTTCAAAACCCATCTGCTTCCACTCTCCTCCTCTGAAATGGGAAAACATGTTCTCCACTTTTCAGGGCTCTGCAAGGACAAACTGTGCAGTGTGTGAGAAGCAAGGTGCTCTCATGCAAGAACTAATGAAAAAAGCAGAGTATTTCAGAAACCAGAACCAAGTGCTGCTGAACAAATTCTCAACTGCCGAGTACCTGAGACTCAGCTAGTGATGCACAGGTCTCCTCTCCCACTGCCACCCCATTTGCAGATCGTATTCCACCATTTCAGAAAACCGCATCTCAAAGCCAAACATCAGCTGAATAGCCAGTGAACTACACATCTTCCTTAGCAAATATTCCCTAAAGTCTTATTATTCCCAAAGTCATTTTTACCTCTCCAGCTTTAAGAAGACCAGCAGACGCATAATAGTTAGCCACAATACAGGCACGCAGCTTATCCATCATCCTTCTTGCTTCAATCAGGCGCTACGAAAAGAAGAGGTAACAGATAGTAACGGATAACCACTGCAGCAATCCCCATAAATCCCAATACACCAGGACCTTATGTATTTTTAAGAACAAAAACTTTATACCTGATCTATAACTTCAATTTCATGTTCTTTACTCTTCATTTCTACTGCAAACTGTTCTTTTATAATTGTCTCAATCTTCTGCACAGCAACATCTCGAGCTGTACAAGGCCACACATGAAAAATAAAGAAGAAGGAAGTATTTATATTTCTATTTTTGAGGCTTTATTTGAAAAAATAAAGATCAGAAATCATTATGGAGCGAGAAATAAAGGGATAATAAGTTCAGCACACGCACAAAAAAAGGGAAGGATCATTTTTCTGCAAAAGAAAGTAATTTGTCTTAACAAAAACCACATGTATCTTTAAAAGCTGGTTTATGTGGAGGGCTATTTTTTCCTTTTTAGGTCTGAGATGACAAACAACAGAAGATGGGAAGAACAGGACCAGTTTGTTTACTTCTGTCTCAGTAAAGCTGTAAACAGTAAAAGGAAAACTCAAATGTGCTACGGCCAAGTGCAGTTACTGCTGCGATGGTGCAGGAGTACGCTGGAACACTACGTACATTTTTCTGCTCTCTTTGGCCCGATTCATATCCAGGAAATTTACACCACATCATGCAGCAACAATAAGGCAAACTAATACTTTAAATGTTCAGCACTGGCACGAAGTGCAGCCTGCTCTGGAGTGTCTACAAGCCTTTTATTACCCACAAAGGAAACTACATTATCAAATGCTGGTCTACCTCTTACAAAATCTTCTTCCAGCACAGCAGTCAAAAAATTTTAGCCTTTCAACAGAAGTTTATTGACCTTGGTGGAAAGCATGTAGTTTAATATTTCAAACTGTGTGAATATCTTACTGCAAATTAGCAGCTAAGAACTAAATTGGCATCTTATTCTGTTTTTCTAGAACATGTATAAACATAGGAAGAACAATTCTTTTTGCTCTACATCTATCGTAGACTTTAATATTGCCCTTCCTTTAAGTCACCTTCATTATATCAAGGAGGTTCAAACAACATCTGTTTTTAGCAAGTTCTAAGCAAGAACTTGGAAAAGCAGGAATTGTACTTCCAGAAGAAAGCCTGGAAAAGGTCCTCCAGCCTGTACCAGAAATACGGTGACCCCACTGCAAAGCAGATCAGAGAAACAGCCTGGGTTCCTCTGAAAAAAAATCTCACATTGTTCTATGTGGAATAGGAGGCAACAGCACCAAGACTTTGTTTTGAGCTTCAGCGGAAGCATTTGTTTGATTAAAGGGTACATATCTGTTTGAAGAGGTTTCTAATATCCCAATAGAAAGAGTAAAGAAATCAAAAGCAAGTCAAAACTTTGCTGGTATGTTCCAGCTAGCATATGTAATTTTACTGTCTGATCAGGTACCTACAACAGGAGTAAGGCAACTGATGCTCTATTTGCAACAGAGGTATCCTAAATATTTTTACTTATTTCCAGATATCCACATACATATATATATTTTTTTTTTTTCTACGACCAGAAATAGTTCAAGCCTACATTAAAACAGAATTATGGTTGAATCTGTATGAGTAATGCAAAATTAAAAAACAGAGGGATATAATTTTCCTCAAACCATGAACATCATGCCTAGGAAATTGACATGTAAGGCTAAACTTAAAATAAACCTAAACAGATTAAGGTATGAGATGTACAGTTCAGACAGGGACAACTGCATCTCTTCCCAAGACTGATGCCATGCAACACCAGCATTATGACAATTAAAGCACTTTAGGATTTGTGGTTATATTACAGAGGCTTTTAAGAACACTTTATTTTCATATTTTTCCCAGCTTAGCGTCAACCACAGTCCCTAATTAAGATCATGTTAGTGAAATTTGTATACTTAAGGAATTCTTGTATTGAAAGTTGGAGATCTTTCACAAGAGGAAGAAAGAAGCCAGTTTGGAGGAATCACCTGAATAGAAAGTTCACTTTGGCAAGGACAGTTTTCCAAGGCCCTGAGACTTTTCTGAGGCCCTGAGACTTTGCCTGCTAATTATTAAAACCTTCTGAAAAGTTGCTTCAGAAGCAGATTAAAAACCTGCTTGCAGTCCCCAGGACATTCCACCACAGAGGGTGGCGACTTCTGGCAGCCAGGCAGGACAGGCAGCTGGGAGTGGTGACGCTTTTCTGCCACGGCCAGCTCCAGCACAGCTCCACTGTCAGGGCCACTAACCGACCTGGCAGACAGGACCTGCCCAACAACACATTCAACCCAGAGTTCAGCCTCCTCAGACTTGTCCAGCTGTACAGCGTCCTCCAAAATATCACCTGCGAAGCCATCATCTGTCCCTCTCCAACTGGCAGCTCCGGCATCCTGCTCTGTTCCTGGATTTTCTTCAGATCCCACAGACAGCTTTGGTTTTCTCACCTCCCTGTTTGTCAGCTCCTCCCATCACAATCCTCTCACTAGCTGTGCTATGCCAAAAATCACTAGCCTACTCCCTGTCCCAGGGGCAAGAAGCTCTACTCTCGTTTGCCCAGAGATGACTGCAACCTGTCCCAGGCACCCTGCCAACAGGCTGGTTCCCAAAGCGAGCATATCCGAGCGTGCCAAATGCAAACCTACTCATCCAGCTACTCTTTCCACTACACTTCTTTATCCACCTTTCCTTCAGTTGGGCAGCTGCTCCTCCTCCTCCCTTGCATCTTTCAAAGCCCCTTCCTTCTCCCTAACTTATCCCTTCTACACTGCTCCATTTTACTTTATCTGCCTACTCTCGCAAACATTTGTCATCTTCCAAGAGCCAGTCTACTTACTGCAGGGTCATGGATTCCTTTTACCCCTACTGCAGGGTCATGGATTTCTTCCCCCTCCCCACCCCCCATGCTGTACTGCAACCTGTAGCCCCCAAAATGTAAACAAACTGCCAATCTTTCTGGAAGCAGACTTCAACTGCAAACAGATGCACAGGTTGGAGCACATCTCAGCATGGGTAACTGCTGGAAGATGCACTGGCAAATACTTCAGCAAGCAACAGGAACCAAAGTGTACAGCTGGGGCCCTAGAGAGCTCATGCTCTAGCTGCTATCATGCACCAAAGTCTGCATCCTCACGCCTTACTGAAGCTCGGTTCAGCTAGCAGGTAGGAAGGGCTCCAAGTACGACAATCGCATCTTCGTTTGGCTATACAGAGGTATCACTAGCTCCCTTGCTCAATTTCTGCCCTTTGACCCCTTAGCTCCTACCCCAGTCCTTTCCTGACCTGTTTGCAGATAGCATGCACATCCATAGCATTTCTAATTTCACTCGGGAGAAGATCCCTTCAGTTCAGACAGCTCCTACCTGACTGTTCAGCCGCTTTGTGACGCTTGTTGGGATGCGTGACGGTGATCTCCTCATAGTCGGGGTCCTTCTCTGCAATCACTCTTTTGATCCCAGACATGTTCTCTCCACTACTCCACTGAGAGGAAAAATAAAAGCATTAATATCACCCACACCACAGCAACCTTCTGGGCAGGCTCCAATTTCCCGCAGCCATGGGAGTCACCATGGGGACTTCCCAAAAGAGCCGGGACACCTCCTTCCCAAGTTGCTACAGATTAACCCACAGCTGCAAAGCTCAGAGCTGGTCCCATTCTGTATGGTCCAGGAGCTCGAACAGCTTCCTGATCTCTGAAGCTCACCACAGCTCGTGTGCATACAGCCACGGCGGTGCTGCAATGGCAAACCACTGTCTGCTGAAGCAAAGAGCCCCCTGTGCCGCACCGCCAGCGAGGTCTGCGCCAGGATCTGAGAGGACGCCCAGCTGTGGTCTGACGGGTGACTTCAGGAGAGCCGGGTTTCCCTCAGCACAGGCAGCACCACCTCTGGCGGGCGGCACGCGCTTGGAAGGGGGAACACTCGGCATGGCCGAGCCGGGAGCTCCAACGATCCGCACCCCAAATACGTGGGGAGACACTGAGGCACCGCGACCTCGCCTGCGGAGCTGGATGCGCACAGGTGCCTCAGCACTAACCCGCGCCCTCGCTGGGCTGCTTGGCTTCCCCACTGCGGGATAACACCACCGCGCCTGGCGCGGGCTTTCCCCCTCCGAAAGCTGCTTAACCCGAACCACGACCCTTCCCGTGGAAAGGGGCAGCGTCTCCCCACCGCCTGCGCGGCCCCTCTGAGGCGGGAGGCCCCGGGCGCAGCACGGCCCGTCCGCGCCCAGGAGGGACGGCGGCCCCAGTCCCCAGCGCACCCCGCCGGGCCGCCGCCGCCACCCCCCGCCTTCCCCCCGCCGCGGGGCAGGACCCGGAGGCGTGAGGTAAAGCCGAGGCCGCGCCAGGCAGAGCCGGGCAGGGCCGGGCCCGGGCGGTGCCGGCGGCTGCGGCGGTGGCGGGACGCCCCGGGGGCGCTGGGGGCGGGGCAGTGCCCGCGCGGCCGGGCCCACGTGCGCGGCCGGCGCCGCTCCCCTCCCCCCGCCCGCGCACACAAAGCCGCCGCGGCCGCGCGCTCCTCCCCCGCCCCCAGCCCGCCCCGCCGCTCACCCGCGCTCCGCCGCGCGCCGCCCGGCCCCGCCGCCGCCTGCACCGGCCGCCCCCGCCCGCCGCCCCGGGGCGCTCAACGCCGGCCCCCGCCGCCCCGTCCCGCCGCCGCCAGCAGCGCCGCCGCCGCCATGAGCGCAGGGCCGTGCGCCTGGCTGCCCGTCAGCCGCTGGGGCGGGGCCCGCGCAGGCGGACAGCGGCGAAGGGGCGGGACGGGACCGGCGACCGCCCCGGGGGGGCCCCCGCACCTGCCGCCGCGGGCAGGTGCCTCCTCGCCGGGAGGCGGAGGACGGGCCGTCACCCGCCAGCCCCGAGGCAGCACGGGGCCGGTCCGGTTCCCGAGTGAAGGAGCGGGGAAGGCGGTCGCGGCCGAACCGCGGTCGCTGCTGCTGTGGAGGTCCGACCGCGCATCTCTCCAGCGTTGGGTGCGGAGGTAACGAACGGTTTGTGGGCGGTAATTTACCCTCAACACCACAAAAAACCCGAGATTAGCGACGCTGTAATGTTTCTTTTTAGATATATTCACGTATTGGCCTAATCCTGACTTACTGGCTGAAGCAACCTTATTTTGTTAAGTAATAAAATTGAAGAAGGTATTTTAATACAGTAATCAGTGAAAGGCGAATGGTTAGGAAAAAACCCCAAGAAATGAGGCATGGCCTGACCGAGATGCAACATACCAAAAGCCCACAAGCGTGGTGCCACCTCACACGACTGAGGGTGGCAGCCCCGGCCTGCCCTTACCTGTTGAGTGCACAAGGCTTTTGCACTCATCTCGTTACAGATAGGCTTCAAAAAAATCTTATACTTACTACTCACCATATTTCGTAGTTTCTCAAATCAGGGCTAAAACCGGTCAGATTAGTGTAGTTCGTACCACAGTTTGTGTTTGGTTTTGGCCAGATTGTAATTCCTCTGTCAGGTGTGGCTAATGGCAAATAGTGCTTTGGTCTGTGGTAGTCCCATGGTTCATGCAGTGAGCTGCTAACCAGCATTAATTAATGTCCTGCTCATACATGTATTTGCAAACTTATTTGAGGCCACTAATTAGCAAGCGTATGCTGAATGTTCAAGGCTTAGCCCTTAAAGTCCTCTTTTTTTCTGATTTCAGGACTGCTACACTGGCTTTCTGACTTCTTACCAAGCAAAAAACGTGAACTATGGCAAATCAGTGGAGACTGTTCTTGTAGTCGAATTTGTATCATGCTCATCAGGAAAAGTACGTATATAATGTAGTTCAATTTTATTTTCTTCCTTTTTCCTGCTTAATAGAAAGAGGAAGAGGCTGTTGTTAAAATATTGCCACCAGTTGACTATGTTTAAGACTTAAAGTATCTTAAGATGGGCTTCCAGCCCTCAGAAATATTTCCATTGCTTTGCAGTCCGTGGATTCCCTTTCAGGCAACGTTACTTCTTTCAGGAAAGTAAATTTCTGCAAGCATTGAACTTGGTTGTAACTTACTTTTGGCACCACAGCAAGAGCCACTTGGTTGCTGTAAACAAGCCTGGCCACACTGTAGAACTGCAGCAGACACTGTTGGCTTGCCAAGTTTTATTTCATGTTAGAAGGTATTTGAAAACCACTACGTTTCTCAATAGTACAACATACAGATTCTCTCATCTTTGTGGGGGTAGGTTCAAAACTGTTGAAACTAGTGCAGCTACTTCAGTTTTCTGCAGGTCAAAGCTGCAGAAAAAACATGAGAAGAAAGATGCGGCAGTATCATCGTGTCCATTTAAGTAAGTTATATTAAAATGCGGAATGTCTGGAACCATTTCTGCAAAGAGCTTTTCTTTCTTTATACTTATTTCTGTGTCAGAGAGACACAGAGTATATTGAATATCAGGGTCCCAGTGCCTTGGACTTTATTTTGGTATATCCAGAACACCCCACATCTGAATACACCACACAGGGAATAGACTTATGATACAGATTAAATCTCAGTGGGCTACAGAGCAAAGCTATGGAAGCTGTATTTGATTGCCATAATGTTTAAAAGAAATGTTTTTGGGAAGATGGTAAGACTAGGATCACATGAAGGGCAAGTTCCGAGTCTGAGATCCAGAATGCATGTTATAGGGAAGAGAAAGCCAGGAGTACAGCTAGTATTCCACTTGAAAATACATGAAAGATGGATGTAATCCATAAAAAATGGGGTATTAAACCAAATACTTTCTTCGTATCAGTTCAACTGCAGTAATACCACCGCATCACAGTCGGAACCCTTACCTTGCCATCTGCAAGTGGGACCTTGAGACAGGCAAGTAGCTGATTTTAGGAGAATAGACTTCCTATAGGATTCTTTCCAACCTGTATTGGTGCCAGTCACCTCCCTAGCATTATTACCTTTTCCTGATTTCCCATGCTGGTTTTGTCTTCCAAGTCCATTCACATCCTTTCCCCATCGCAATACCCAGGACTAACCAATATTTCACATCCCACCCCCATGCTTCATAATTTTTCCAGTTTTCTTTTGCTTTTAAGTTTACTCTTCTGCACAGCCTCCAGCTTGCCTTTATTCATGTCAATAGTTAAGTTCCATGACAAGGACATAAAGATGAGCAGGGGGAACACCTAGACTGGGAGACAGAAGAACGGATTGATGGATATAGAGACTGCAGAGGGGCAGAATCCAACAAGTTAAATGACCCAGAAAAAAGAGGAAGGAGTTTCCTCCTTGCACCACCAAGCCCCACCCTCAAACTTCTCATAACCTAAATAAAACACAGTGAACTCTTCAAAAGGCAAATGTTTATTAGGTACACTGAACTTTAAAAAAAACTTTTAAAGATTATGCAAGAAATATATTTAAATATAACAGGTGTTATTGCAATTGCGCTACATTACAAAATCACTTTTCTACTGTCAGCACGATCTGAAGACCTTAATGTTATATGCGAGATAACATTACGCTGACTCTGGCACGCAGTAACTGGTCTGCACTTTTTTTGTTCAAATGTCATTTGTGCTGCACCAGGTTGTTCTTGAAGACAAGATCAGCTCTTCACAGAACTATGCCTTTTATGTTTCAGTAAATAAAGGAACTGGCAAGGAATAACATGAACTGCTGCTTTCCTCAGCAAAAAAGGAAAATCAAAACATGGTTTCAGGTGAAGATAAAATCATACAAGTAACAGTTCGGGAGGTAAACTCTCTTTCCATGGCCAAGTAGCTCCTACTAATCTGACTCCAAATTGCTACAGGTGCACCAAAAGGAGAATGATTCATAAGTCCAGCATTTACACAGATGAAATTAGTAATAGTACATTATGTTCAAGTCTCTTGATTTTGCTTATTGCCATGCTGCACCATATTATTGCTTCATATTACATATATTGAACAAGAGGTTCATGACTGACAGGTCGGAGCATTCAGAAATACCATAGAGGCTATTGACTAAAACAAGAAACTGTACATGTTAAGGACAGGAAGTCAAAGACTAAACTCAAATCCTTTGTCACTGAGGAGTGCTGGAAACAAAAAATAGGAAAAAACAAATACTGATTTCCCTAGATTAAATCTGTCATAGCATTGTAATAATAGAAGCATTCTAGGCATATTCTAAAAAGAGGTTTAACTATTCTAGTTAACGAATGGCAAGATTTATTTCTCTTAGAAGGCCATCAACAGTCTGGACAGTAAGACCGATCCTAATACAGATAACAAACTGGGAGAAGTAATCCAAGCTCTTTTTCACAATAGATAAAAATAGAGGTGAATTCAAGGCACAGGTATTTTCAAAATTAACACACATTATTTTCTTTGGAACTAATAATACAAAGTAAGCCATAATTACATTATCAACATGCTGTACACAGGGGCTTTTATGTGCATTACTTGTAACAGCATTATCAGAAAATGATCACAAAATTATTCACATGCACAGATGTGCACACATAAAAGTATGAGCATGGACTGGAGCACTACAGTAGAAAAAGAGAAATGTTCCTGTAAATAGAGTTCTTAGACAGTAATGGTATCAGGGCTATATACTGAGCAACATGAATTTATGTGTAACATTAGTTATGGAAGACAGCTGATGCAAGGCCAGTGTGCAGAGAACATGTGATTCACACGTCTGGTTTGGGGTTGGTAGGAGGCTGCTTACCGTTTTATGGCAATGCTCATAGCACTGTCACAATCATGATAAACTGACAGCGAGATCCATTTTTATTAATGTCACCTGAAATAATTCAACACTGAGGAAACTTGTGTGCTAGACATATTAAAAAAAAAATCACTGCTTGACCCCCAACCAGACAGCAAATTTCTGCTTAAAAATCTCATCTTACCTTGTAGACTCCTTTTCCAAGTATATATTGCTCAGGTTTTTTTAACCAGGCACAACAAACCATTTAATTTGTACTTTCTTGTGTACATGAGACTACATTCAGATGAAAACATTCATTTTGCCTCACAGAGATCAAGTCTTGGGAGTTTCTTAATGCTTTTGAATTGGCTTTTGCCATCTTCAGCGGTAGGAAAAAAACACACATATACTTGCCCAGTTGGGCAATTAGGAAAAATGAACCTTTGGCTTTCTCGAACATTGCCACTAGAAGACCATGACCACATATGTATCTTTATCACTCCAACTGAGTTCAGTGAGTTGACAAATGTGAAATATTTTTACCACCTGAGTTTCAGCATCTGGAATTGCAAACCTATGAGCATCCAGAATGTCTTGGTTTCAGCAAGCCCAGTCAAACGCACAAACCCCAAATGCACTGCATTTCCTCCTGCCGTGTCTCATGCCCCCCTCCATGAGTTTCTCTCGTTTCTGTCTCTGGAGCTGGACTAAGTTCACAGCTCTGCCTACCTGCTAAAAGTGACGGCTCCAGCACATCACCATGCCTTGGGCAGGAGGGAAACCTGAAGTCACAGGGAGTGGGACTGCTTCTTGTTTTGTCCTTGTAGCTCAAATAAAACAAAAGCAGGATAAATTGAGTAATAATTTAAGATAATGTGGTGAACTCAACTATTTTGAGGAAGAAGCTGGAACAAATCAGTGTCCTTGCTCTCAAGCACAACTGACCAAAGCTTCCTCTGGGCCTCTGTCAAGGTGAACACCTTCTCTTCCTACATCGTCAGCCTTTCTCAAAAATTTGCAGTGTTAAAAGCACCATTTAAAAAGCTTGAGTAAATTATCATATTATATAACATAATCTGCATTAAAGATACCTGTGCTTCAGAGAGTAGAAACGAAAGCAATCTTTGATTAGAACTGCATTGGTGCCAATTAAAATAAAAAAATACCAGTACAACTCCAGACCCTTGGTGCTAGAGTGGAAAGCACAGTGTCTAAATCCTCAAAATGCATACCAGGCACATAGTATAAAATGAATTATCTGATGGTACAAATGGCAGAGATCCCACAAATTATGCCTACTTAAGCATTACCAAGAAGGGAGCCTACAGGTAAAACTAAACGATTACCAGGCAATGTTACACACTTGATGGCTGTAAAATGAGGGAATGCATGGTATATCTAAAAGCAGGCGGCTATAAGGCTGCACTATAATGCAGTACTGCAGTTATCTATTCAGAACCTTCTTGAAGCCAGGCTGCAAGGAAACATCAACTTTCTTTTCAATTTACATAATCTTGCTAAGAACAGAAGGACATAACTCATGAAGTGGACATCAAAAGGGAGAAGGAAAACATTTAGTCTCATTTCTTTTTAAGAGTGAAATACTTCAAAGGTAATTATTTGTTTAGTGGAGTGAAATATTAGACAACTCTTAAAATTTATTTTTTTAGGTGTGACTTTGGAAATACTTGAGCCCTCTTCCCATGTATGGTTAGACTGAAGTTATATCTTTGTGCAGGTGTCTCTACTTTGGAGCTGTCAAACCTATTACTATTCATGATTGAAATCTTTTGATTATACTGGACAACATTCATAATTTTCTCTCCTAGCTGAGACAAAAAAAAAACCCAAACAACTTGCTGCTCAAGCCCATAAACTGCAAGCAGCTAGATATGCATAACAGTGGGAGTTTAAATACTCAAATTCATCTATACCTAAGTGAAATGCATCAGAGAACAGGGGGCTCAGGACGGCAACTTCCAAATTAATGCATCCTTCTGGAAAAATGGTACATTTTCATTAAACCGAAGTTGAATTGTTCTTTTCTAGCACATCTAAAAATAATTGTTCTAACAGAGCAGGCCGTAAATGCAAATTATTTACAGAGTTAACAAGAAAAAAAAGTCACTGCTTGTTTTAAGGAAATCATTGCACGAATAACTATTTTAGCAATGCTCCACACATGTAACTGTTCAGTATTGAATACAGGTTCTCAAGAATTGTAAGCAGAAGTTTTCTTCTACATCTACATTTCTGCATTTACTGGTTCATTAAACACTGTCATTTTCAAAATAATAGGTAACAGTACATAAATTGTTAAGAAAAAACAACTAAACTATAAAATGAATCTTCAAAATCATAGGAAGCAGTATCTTGTTATTTACAGAGTAGTGCAGTATTATAAACACAGAATAAAAGATACCTATACATAAATGACATTGTTCTACACCTACAGAATAAAGACTGTTTAAAATTAGTATGACAATCAACATTACGAGTCTTACTACAAACAAGAAGGAAATCAAAGGAAAGAAGAGTATTTTTCAAATTGCATCTCTAATGAAGTGCTCCTATCATTTTTTATATTTTCATTTGCAATGATGGCACAAGTTATATACAGTGTTAGTATATAGTATCAGTTACTGGGCAATTAGCATTGCTATCAACGGACCTTATTCACAGGTACTGAAATTACCTTTTCAAAGTAACACTTGGCAAGCAGACACACAAGAAACTTAGAAAAGGATTAATTTATCTGATTCATTTGTCTTACATTACCGAGGGACTTTCTTTTTAAGGCAACGTGAATGTACATGCTCAGGGACTGACTTCCTAATTACATCACTGATACACAGAGATTTGTATTTCATCAGTATTCTTAACATATACAAAGCAGTGTTTGGTATTTAGCCAGAAACTAAAGTTTGTGTCCTTTCCTGAGGTTACAAGTTAATGCATCATGAAGTGCAGCTCCCAGTGCTCTTTAAAAGTCATGACAATATGTTACTGAAAATTACTCCCAGCTTGGCATAGCTTCACTGAGGGTCAGAATTTCCATCTCATGAAGAAATACTCTGGGAAAACAGATGAAGAAAGTCCAGTGGAACAAAACAACGTTCCAGAGATGGTGTTTGTTTTCACCCTCCTGAGCAAGCACGGAGACCAGAACCCCGAGGCCAGGGCTGTCTCTGCAGGGGCCTTATGGGTTTTTTTTCTGCCCTGGCACTGACCAACTTCCCTACTGGCTGCTGTCCTCAGAATTCCTTTGAAAGGCAGTTCCTGAGGTTTTTGGTGATTAACAGGAAATTGGTACACAGACAATCCTATTCATTTTCCAACTCTCAAGTGCTATTTCAGTTTTTATGAACTTGTGCCTCAACTATACAAGCGTGTATTGGAAATAGAGAGACCCAGTACATAAATCTAGGGAGGACTTAAAAGTGGGTCAAAATACAGGCACTTCCTAGGCTTCAAAATTAGCCAAAACATGTTATGTGAGAATTACGTCATATGGCTACATGGACAGATCCACAGATATTTTTCTGGTGACAGAAGGGACCTTTCCAGAATTTCTTTATCTGTGGCCAAGCAGCTTATACAGTAGTTTAGCTATGCTAGAGTAAGTGATTGTCTGAAGAAAGGCCAAGAAATACTTGGTGGATAACTCTGCCATCTCTGCAGATGAGATATCTGAAAAGACCAATTCATAAGCTGTAGGGTGCAACCTGAGTCCCTACCTCTATTATCAGGTAATTTATAATGTGATGCAGAAAAGTGGAAGAATCCAGAATTCATCATCCTTTATTCCGTGAATAGTTTAGAGATACTTCGCAGTGAGCAAAGAGCGAACCCAGTAACTTTCAGACTTCAGCCATACTATTCAAAAAGTTAAGAACTGGGATTCAAAATTTGCTTCACAGATGCATGCCTACACTCCACCGGTCACTTGTTTTCCATGTCATGTAACCTTGTACTTCTGATAAACATTTAGCAACACTATGAATAAGGTCCATAGCGTTAAGGTACACAATCGTCACTGCAGTGTGTTGCAATGGCTCACTAAACAACCAGTTTCTCCTTCAGAAAAAAGCATTCCTCAAAGACTCTAATGTTTGTCCTATGTAGCTTGTTTTGTTTGGTTTTGGGGTTGTTTTTTTTGTTTGTTTTTTGTTTTTTAAATTCCAAACCATGCATGATCTGACATAAAATCTACTTGGTTAAGCCAAGTAATCTGCTTGTAAGAATGCTGTGCATATGAATTATAATTCTATAAGCTTTTTTTAATTGTAGGTAATTATCCTAGATGATTCTTTGGAATTTACTTGCCTATGTATTTTTCCTATTAGCAGAACCTGAAACACCTTGCAGATATCACTTCTTAGGACACAGGCACAAATGCTTGTGAAGGCACTTTCCCCACAAAGCTTCCAAGATTTTAATTACTAATCACACACAGGGCAAACTTTCTGAACACTAGTACAACGTACTATTACTGGTCTCGTATCAGAGCCCATAGCCGATATAACTGAACTCTGGTTACTGGATAGATTTGTAGACTTGTTTTGTAAGTTAAATTAACCCTTTTTCTAAAGGCACAGGATATAGTTTTCATATGACACTTAGGTAGGGAAAGGGCACTTTCCCACTTCAGGAATCTTTAAAAAGCCTGTCTTGCAGCAGACCACTGGATTCATTCATGCCGTCTTCTTTTTTCAAGAAAAAAATTAGAGTTTAAAGCCTTTTTCATTATATCTATGAATCGTCACACAGCCGTGATATGATACTGGCCTGGGCATGGCTGCTACTCCTGTGATAATGCCCGTTGCAGGGTCATAACAAAGAATAGTGTCTGTGGCTTCACCATTTTCTCGTCTTCCACCAAGGATATAGATTTTTCCATTACACACAGACATGCCACAATTCTCCTGTTTCAAAATACACAAAGGAATACATGATTATTTAAAAGACAAGACCTCAATTTCTGCATGTCTACCCCAGTGCAGAAGGACAGCATTGTGCCTACCGTCTGTAAACAGACTGGCCTATACTATTCCCTCCTGAAAGGGCCAATGCAGAAAGCACAATAATTGGGGAAAACAGCAGCACAATCCTACAGAAAAGACTATTTCAGGTCTAAGCCTTCACTACACATAGCTCAGACACGGGATACAATGGAATACAGCTGAACGCTGTACTTACCATTTAAACACCTGAGATAAGGAAAGGAGGAGATAAGGAAAGGAGAAGAAAACAAAGGTTTTCAGAAGAGGGACCACAGTAGGTACTATTAATGCAAAAAATGGGAACAAGGAGAACAACCTTAGAGGAGTAACAGATAATGAAGAGGGATATAAACAGGGAAGAGGAAAAAAACAGTACCATGAAAGTGAGAAAGACAAAGAAAGAGACAGCACTATGTCTTACTTCAAACAAAGAGAGAGAGGATTTTATTTCTTCCTTAAAAGCAGGCATGGAAAAAATACTCAGTTAAATAGAGAACATATCAAAACAGAGGAATAGAGGTAAGGCCAGGAAAAAGAAGAACAAGTTTCTGTTAAGGTAGATACTGTAGACTGTGTGATTGATGTTTTAAAAACATAGGGAAAATTAACTGACACACACACACACACTTTACTACCAAGGGGACACATTTTTAAATTCTGCTCAGTGTTCCAGATGTGGAAGTGATACAGCCCTCGCTGCTTAAGTCAGATACAGTGTGAAAAAACCCCACTGTACAGCACAGAAAGTAAAAACAACCTTCAATATTTTTTGTAACATTGAAAGGCTTTAATCAATTATAAGGAAATTACTATCTTCAGCCTAAATTAAAACATGCAGCAGCACTTGACAGAGATCCATTTCTATACAATTAGAACATTATCCATTATACTGTTACACTGTTCTCGAACAGTAACTGCCCTCAAACAAAAAGACTGGACTGGCTAACAGTGACACCCAGCTGAAAAGCAACTGGTTTAGAAACTTCCTCTTCTGTGAGATTTTGAATTATATAGATGAAGTAGTAAGAATGGAATCAGAGATGCAATTTTAACAGCGTTAAACAAGTGTATACTCATTTCACGCCAAGATACTCATGTAAAAAAATACCTTTCAGATGTCTACGGGCCTTTTAGTGTTAATTACCTGTCTGCTGAATGTATTCTGTACATGCATCCAGTAGTCCTCAGCTGGATCATAGCAGTATATTGCTTTGGTAAGCCCACCAGCAACATAGATCAGATTGTTTAAAGACACAGCCGTAATACATCTTTTTGCAATAGGGATAGTCGCACGGAGCAACCAAGAATTAGTATCGGGATCGTAAGACTGAACCTGAAAAAAAAAAAAAAAATATACATGCATTTCAGATTAAAAGCCTACCTGAAATAACCTGGCACACCCACACAGGTTATACAAGGAGAGCCAAAGAAGCAGTACCTGGTGGGCAACATCTCACCAAGAAAATTAAGTCAATATAAATATAGGTCCATATATCAATAAAGTCTATATATGCACTATATTCAACATTATTTTCCTAACACTCAGGTTTAAGAATTCACAGAACTTGTAAAGCCAATGACAGCATCCATGAGAAAGACCACAGTAACAGTATATTATTGAGTTAATGTTTTCTACTCTGTATCTTTGTATAATAATAATTCCATACTCCATTCAGCAAAACAGTTAAAACAGATCTCTGTATCATTTGTTTTTAAACCAGCAATACTGTTTACCACGGATAGAAAATGCAATCAAACACAATTAACTGACCTTGTCAGAACACGTGTTGTCATCAGGACCACCCCCGATCACAAACAGTTTGCCAACACAGCTGGTGACTGCTGGAGAGCTCACAGCTTCTTTAAGGGGAGCCACCTCTGTCCATCGATTGGAAAACGAATCGTAACACTCCACACTGCTGAGGCGGTTTTGCCCATCATATCCTCCAACAACATATACCTATGCAAAGTGGTAAAAACGATCAGTTTCATTTTTAGAGTAGTTATTACATTTAAATATGAAATTAAATTAAAGCTGCAAGAATCCTAATTTGCTAGGTTTGTGAAGGGATACTTTCCTCAAATTTTCCAAAAATTTCCAAAAATTTTTGATTTTTACATAGGAGGAGAAGAATATGGTCTTAAAATAATAGGTAAAGACTCTCTGGAGAGTTCGATTCAGTCACACGTGGAATGATGCTGCAAACACACGTCTAAAGCATAGTATTATTAATACTGAGATAGAAACTTCCTATTTGAATGTCATTTGTTAAAAAAGGCACTTCTCTGCATTTCTCTTTTTAGATTACATTCAGCAACAGCAAAAGTCCATCTGAATTGACCTTTGCTTTTTGTGTGTTTTACTTTTTTCCTACTTGCTTACAAAAATATTTCTTCCTTTCAGTTTGTAAACTTTTCTTTACTTTCCTGTTGCTTCTCTCATATTTAAGAAAGAAGCAGAACTCATTATTATTTGTGTCTACCTTCTTCCCACTGTTTGCTCCAGCTGCAAGTCTCATCTCCAAGAAGTTACTCACTCTAAGGGACACCACCATGCACATCTTCCCTAACTTTCATTAGTGGAATTCTCACAGGCAGTTGATCCCAACTACTGTTTTTATGTTACGGCATATATGCCTCCAAAGTACAGCGAAACCTCCTATTTCCCCACAGCATATATTTGGTTAATTTCAATATAAAACATTAAATAAAAGAGCACAGAGCTGACATTCAGAGCAGTACCAGTTTCTGTTAATAACTGCATAAACTGTTAAACTTTTGACAGCACTTGTGAAGCACAGGTAAATCCCAATGCTTCTTTGCCTCCCAAAAAACTGCTTCTTGGGGATAAGACATTTCAATGACAATACCTCCCCCCCCCCAAAAAAAAACCCAACAAAAAACTGAGGGGTAACATGATTTTCACATCCACGAATAGTGTCTAACTAATGAAGAGCCTAGCAGTTTAAAATATTCTTTTATTTGAAAATATGTATTTTTAAAATATTTGATAGGAAATAATACTAAATACGTACGTATGTTTCTCCACTGTTTTCTTATACACAGCGAACATCCCCACTATAAAAAAATTACAAATATACTTCTCTTACTTTACCAAGAAGAACAGCCATTTTATGACGCCATCTGCCTTTATTTAAGGAGGCAACTCTGATCCAAATGTTAAGTTGAGAGTTATAAATCCAAACATCCCGGCTATTGATTCTTCCACCTTTAAAAACAAAAATATGCCAATTTGAATAAATTCATTATTGAATGAGAAATGTTAACTATTAACATGCTTCTCTACAGTGGGCAATGAAAACTTTATATCCTTTTTAGGTGAAATAAAGATCTATCTATATTTATACGTTAGACTGAAAAAGTCAGTTTCAGTAGATTTCAAACATGAAAACATACAGTAAGTTATTTTACTTACGAGTGCCTTTCCCAGTAACATGCTGAGACCACATGAGATTATTTCTTGAGATTGCAATGCATTTTAATGGCTTTTGCCCATGCTCTTCTGATTTCCTTTAGTGTCACTACCTGGATGAGACACTCAAAATCTTAACCGTTTATGTGCCTCATGGCACATCCCTAACACTAGCTGTTTCCCCTCTTTGGTTTGTGCATACATCATTGTTTTACATTTTGTTCAAATGACGCAGGTACTCCAAATCTGAGGAGACAGTTTCTTTGGTTCAACTAACACATGGGGCTTGGCATCTAAACCATTGTCTGTACCCTATAATTTACCCTTGCTAAAAGACTGAATGAGAGGTGTTTAAAAACCTATAGCTATTGCTCATATCGCTGTAAAAGGCTGGTATAAACGGATCCCCAACTCGGGTGCTAAAAGGAATTTGTTTCCATTTTACATTCCCACAATGAGAAGAAGCTTTAACTGTTTTTCTTTTGGAGTCTAGGCAGCCATACAATAGAAACGAGTCACCAGCAACGTACCAGTGCTGCGGTGCTCCTAGGCAACTGGTGGTTTTAACCAGCACACAGCACGTTTTGTAGCAGAGAAAATGCTGCTGGGAAAAGACTGCTTGGGATTTTTTGCTTGGGATTTTTCCAACTGTTGCTGCAAACAGGCCACTATTGTATTTTAAAGCAGTGTACTTAACGAGCATAAGCTAGTCTCTTTAAATACAATGGATATCCTGGAATCAGCTGTAAAAAAACCTGCTGATTAATACCAAACAAAAATCCCAGAAAACACTTTTGTCTACAATAAGATTGGTTTGGGGCTGATGTTTACCATTTACATCAGAAAGTTACTTTCAGTTGAGCTTCCGGAAGTTCACAGTACAAAGATCTGTCACACTACTTTAAAAAAACAAACAAACAAACAAAAACAAAAACCCCCAAAACCAACCCAAACCAACAAAGAAAAGAAAGAAGTCTTAAATTTTTTAGGATTATTCACCTGAAACAAGAATATCATTCCGTAGAGCACACACTGCATACTCAGACTTTGTAAACTCTGGAAGTTTAGCCAGCGACTTCCACTCTCCTGTTACAGGATCGTAGCACTCAGTATATGGCAAATTAAACCCTCCAACTCGTTCACAGCCTCCAACAACAACTATCACCTCAGAATAACCAGTTGATCTAAAAAAGTGAACACAGAAAACTAAGGTGTAGAAGATAATTAGTACACGGAGGACAAACAACATTGTCTTCAACACTGTGTGAGAATTGGAAAATTTACTATTTAGCATTAACTTCTACAGCAAAGAAAAAAGAAAAAAGAAAAAAGAATCATTTAGCAAACAGTTAGAGGTTTTCACTGTTTCCAGCTCTCTCATTACATAGCAGGTTACCACACCAACAGGTGTTCTGTGTAAGTGGAGTTGCACTGCACAACATTCTATATAAAAAAAAAATCAAATAATTAAAAAATACAGAAAGCCCTTACTCTAATAATATTTTTCCTTTGACTGTGTATGTAGAGATATCAGAAACAGAGTTCAAGTGAGGCTTGAGACAATGAGATGAGCAATCTGATTCATACTGAAACCAGTTCCTGTCGTCCCCCCCCGAATTTTATAAAATTCATAGTACTTTACAGTGCTTAAATATTCAAAAAGTTTAAAATGTTTTAGGTTATTTCCTGTGGAAAAAAGCTGAAGGCATATAGTCCCCAAAATAAGGGAAAAGAAAGAAACCTTAGAGCCAATGCACAGTTGAAAAAGTGAAAAAACTGTAGTGATAGAAGGAAATATTAAGGAATGCTGAAATAAAAATTCAAGCCTAAAACAAAAACTAGAACTGTGTGAAAAAATTAAGCATTAGACAGTCTGCAATGTACACAAATAAGCCTTCAAATTCTATTCCACACTCTTATTCTCCTTCTAGTAACCTGATGCTTCTGCGTTATACAAATCCTGTATTCACAGCAATAACAAAACTCGTTATATGTTAATCCACATTTGAATGTAGAGAATCAACCAACCATCTTCAACATGCAAATCAAACTACGACCAACTTTTATTCCTTCTCTCAAATGTATAATTTCTTGTAAGCATTTGTCAAAATCCTTTCTTTCCAGGGCATTTTTAGATTAAAGGATTTTGCACTGATACAGTTATTTCAAGGAGTGCTGTCTATTCATCAAGTAAGACTGAATACAAGATCAATTTTATTTTTAGTAAGCCTTTTTGCTCTGTTGTGATTTAACTTCGATCCTGGTATGAACAGGCATCTCATTCATACCATTGCTGCGTGCTGCAGTCCTCTCTCAAAAAAAAAAATTAAATTGCCTTATGACTGCATTTGAAATACAAGTTGCACGATCTGTCCCCAAATTTCTGAACATGTGAACTTACGCATATATTAATTTATAAATCCCGATGAGATTTTCCCCATTTTGAAACATCAGGAATAAAACTAGTTAGCCCTTCTATCTCCTTGTCACCGCACACCACAATTTAAATATACGATATATCTTTCTACTCAGAATATTTTGAGCAGGCAATGCTAAATGATAATGTACTATAAGATTATATATATGAAGATATGCATCTGAAGAAACATACTTACACACCTGAACTAGTCAGAAGAAACACTCTCTTCAGCTGCTCAGCTTTGAGGTGATGCTTGTTCCTGGTTTCTATGCATTTACTGTTACTGTTTTTTGCTTTTTTGAGGAACAACTCTGAAAAGAATCTCTCAAAGGGTAAGAGAGGGGAAGTTCCTGTGCCAGCAAAGCATTACCCAGAAAGAGAATTTCCTTAAAAGCAAGAAACTCATCTCATAATTTGCCTTAGAAGCAAGCCCAAATACATCAACTAACTGGTAGGTACAAAAGAGGTTTGTCTGTTGATTACTTTCTAGATTAGAATCAAGGTCTCCACTTAACTGAAAAGCTTACTGCACCAGATTATCAATCTTTACTTTAAAACTAAATGAACCAAAAATCTTTGATCGGAGAGAGCTCTTTATGAATTGCTGTGATGGAGTTTTGCTCTTTAAAGGAAATCTTAATTTAGTACAGTATTTCAAATCCACAGAAAAACAAAATTTTTCCCAACATTTTAGCACCTATATGGCCACATATCCTTTCTTCAGTTAGGAAACATTTTCTTGAAGGAATCTTGCACTGTAGAGTTTTTAAGGTTAGTTCCAAAAGATTTTTTTGCAAATGATGGAGGGCACATCAGTTTAAGAGAAAAATAAAATAAATGTGGGGAGTACACAAAAGGAACATACAAAGGCTAATTCCAGAAAAGAACTAAGGATATATTTGAATGGAGATTAGAAAAAGCTGTGATCTCAATCAGTGGTACAGAAAGTCCTCCTTGTAGCCCTCAGAAGAAAGGGTGTGAGCAGAATAACAGAGGTGAGCTAAAAAAATGCACTAGAGATTCCAGAAGACACTCTCTTATCAGGAAAAGGTACACAAAATAGAAAAGGGGGAGCGGAAGACAACTGACAGAGTATCATATAATCCCGTGCATTCCCAAGAGCAGGTTTCCAAGGGGTCCTGAGTTACACGCAGACCTCTAGACAAGGTGAGAATGCTAACCAGCACAGCGTCAGCTGGACAGAAGAACTTTCACTAGTTCAAACAGATTAAATTCAAAAACATTTTAAGTTTGGGAGACAAATTATGAGGATTCTGGTAAATCACTTTTTTTTTCCCCCCCTGTTAATTTACTTTTGGGTAGCAAATGGGTAACAGACAGAAATGTAAAGTGAAATAAAACCTCATCTCCTTGGGGGACTGCATTAAAGCTTTCTAAAGGCAACCAAAAAGGATGTGTTAAATATATAAATATAATAACAATATATGAGTGTCCTCTTTAATTAGTTAGAAGTTATCAGACAGCTTAACAGGAACTCTGTGACTGAAGAATTCACAGGTATATGAAAATCTGAAGATAATTCAAAGTTTGCAGTAGGAAGAGCCTGTTTTGTTTTGTATATGGAAATGTATTATTGCTCACTGCTTGATCTCAGCCTGGAGATTTGCTGTGGAACACAACCAGCAGGGGACAAGACAGACTTAAAAGGAACATGAGAGGCAACCTCAAGATGTCACTATGTCATTGCAAGTACATAACTGAAAAGCTCTTTCAAAAAGACCTTCTGCATGTGTCAACGATGCCTAGGGGCATACAACACAAAGAGCAAGCAAGCAACCTTTACACCATATTTTAAACTTTTATTTACTTCAGGTAACTCTTCACTGGCTTCAAAAAGAAAAAAAAAAATCAACTGCGAATTGCAATCCCCACTGTTCTTTTAGAAAAAAAAAGGGATAGGTACATACATACCCATACAAGGAATCACAATTAATTTCCAGAAGTTTCAGTAAAAACACTGGCAGGGAATTTCTGATCCTGCAGCCTGTCTCCTTTTAGAAACAGTTTATATAAAGAAATTGGAGGAAGGCAAGAAAGAAGGAAGAGAGCTCTCCAGTGTCCTCTGCTCTCCACCCCCCCCAGAAATGCCCAGAAAATGTGCAATGAAAACATGGGGGAAGGGGGACCTGGTAACTGTTTTAAAACACAATCTCTTTTTGCTATAGGCAACAGAAACAAACAGGCAACAGGAACAAATGACAAAGAACTATCCCATGAATGTAATATAGAAAAGGGAAAAAAATTCCTACTGGGAGGCTAGCCAGTTTTTCTCTTTGTAAATTACTTCTCTTGTTCCTGCCTACTCGAATTCACAGTGCAGTTTAATAAGCTCAGCAGTAAAACCAACAAAACCCCAAACCAACCCACCCCCCCAACCTCAGAAATCACCTGTATTAGGCATGGTACTTCATTTACAAACTGCAATGCTACACTGAGGCTATTCAGATTCTCAGGTACATACACACCATGCACTTTGACAAAACTGCTAAGTCTGAGGGTATTTGCTTTCTTTATCAAATTGAGTAATAAACATACAACAAACACCACACCAAATACCACAAGATACAGTCCCCCCCTCCTCCCCAACTCACTCATGAAACAAGGTTGTCCTTGGCCTGAATTCCATGGTCCCTCCCTTGGGCCCAGACTCAGGGTACGAAATGCCTCAGAAACTATCGTTGCACCAGTTTCCAAACTGCCATGAACCAAAGGTTTCCAAAGACCCTCCATGGCAGCGTACAGCTTAGAAAACCTGGCAGCAGGGCTACAAGGAGTTTAAGAAGAATTTCTTCTCTCACAGCAGGACTGAAGACTGGAAAGCCACTAATGGGACATATGCTGGCCAAATATTCCACCCCCCCTGCCCCAAGCAAGCCTTTAACACATGCCAAAAAAAAAAGAGGCTCCCTGCACAGTCACTGTACAGCAACCACATATGACTAAGAGTAAACAAAGAGGAGTAACTCCTAACACAATCTGTTTGCCTAGACCAGATCATTGCATCACTTCAATTTAACACGATTTTAAAACTCCAGCTTAAATCAGCTGGAGTTAACAATAAACTATCATGTCAACTATCATGTGGAGGTAAGGCTCTTACCGGGAAAATATTTTCAGGGAAAAAGAAAGAAATATAACCACCATTGCCCATAAATGCCACTAATGGACTTTTCCTCATTTCTTCTTGCAACTTCAGTCACCTGTTTGTGTAACACATTATTAAGTAGCAGCAATTCTGAATTATTAAAGCGTCACAGAGTAAGCATGAAATACTTCAGGAACTGTTTCATAATTCTTTAAAAATGCAAAATTTTGTTTCTTTACAGTTAAGAACCTGTTGTTCTGCTGTCTATTTTCTATTACAATTCCGTGTACTACTCCATCTGTGAAGTATTTGTGATGTAGCAGGTGAATGCTCCGAATATATATCCCCATCCACATCCTTTATAGTGTGCCGTACACTTACATGACTTTGTTATAAAAAGAAAGAAGGTTGGGAAACGGAATGGTTTACCTGCTATAGCACAGTACATTCTTTTCAAGACACTGCTACTGTGTGAAATAACTTAAGATCTCACCTAGCAAACATTAACCTTTAGAAAGTGTTTTACTTGCAAGGTAATATAACGTCACTTACCTGAACAGTTGTTTATTTGATAACAATGAAGTGATCTGTGCAAAAAGACTCACTTACGTACATTTTCAAGACGTGAGCGTCACATGTTGTGGGGAAGTACAGAAGTGTAACTGTAGTGGCTCCAGAATGCAAAATAAAATAATCTGCAAGTGATTTTTTCCTGGGCACGTGTATATCAAACATCTGTACATCAAGCCACGCCCTTCTCCTACAGAAATAAGGGGGAGGGGGGGGGGAGATTCCTTACCTGCGTGGCCTAGTTCTGGGAGACATCATCTCATTTCCAAGGATATGGTATCGCCTGGCTTCATGCAGCAGCTGATAGCACTCTGGGGAATTCTGAATCAGCTGGTCCACTTCCACAGTCTGAACAAAGTAGTTTGGGTGTAACAACGGGAGCCTGACATGCGTCAGAAGTTCATGTAACACTGGTCTTCGCAACTCAACTGCCCGGTACACCCAGCGCATGACAGCTTCAAACACCATCTCTTCCTTACTGATCACTAGCTCATCACTGCAAATGTAATCAATAAGCTCATCCTTCCCCAGTTCGAGGAATTCTTCATGCTGGGACACATCCTCAAATGTCTGCAGAGCAAAATTCCTGCACTTGGTGAACAGTGTCTTGAGCGAGTGTGTATCTGCAAAGCGCTGGATTCCCAGGCAATTGCAAGGATCCAGCTGTTCTTCCAGGAACTTGGCACAGGCGTCACGCAAAACACTAATCTGAAAGAGACTTGATGTTTCAAAGAGATACTGCACATTCTCTGTAGTGATTTTCACCTTGCCAGTGTATACATACTGTAAAAAGCAATCCATAGCTTCAGCAAAAATGCCATTGATCTCCACTAACATCTCTCTGCTTTCTCTATGATCATTGCAAAACATAGCTCTGAAGTAGCTGCTGCAGGCTGATAGAACCGCTCGATGGCAGGGAAACTCCCTTCCTTCCACACAGATAATAACATCTGTGAACAACCGGCTGTCTCGAAATTCATTGAAGATCTGGAGAATGCTTTCAGCATGGGATGATCCCGAGGAGAAGTCAAAAAACTCAGGGCCTGACAACGATTTTGGGTCCATTTCAAAAACTTTCCGCTTGGTTGCAGGGGAATCTCGTATCCCACTATCCTCTCTATTCAGTCTGCGTCCCAATATTAGTACCATTGTTACATCAGTTGGCTATAGAGTCATTGAGAAAAGTCTGCAGAGTTTCTCCTTCGCAGTGCTACGGTCTGAAAAATTAAAACACTTCAGTATTCAGTCTGGTATATTCTTAATTTTATTACATTATACTTGTTTCGTTACTCTAAGAATTGGCACAATTTTTGACCTTTACTAGAGGTGACACAGTGTTACAGGGCAAAGTACCGTGCACCTTGCGCAGGGCAATGCAGCATTATCTGCTACACGTTAAATACAAAATACACCCATAGAACAAGTGTCATGGATGGCAAGTTCTGAATGTCCCAGCACCACTGGCATTGCATTAGTGTTCACGATAAAAAAACCTGAGATCTTGGCTCCAGCAAGTCACCTGACAGAAGCCAAAGATTTCCTGGATAAAGACCCAGAGCTTAGGCTTTTCTCATTTTTCAGTGTAATCCTCATTTCAGCTGGAACCTCCAAGTACTACTATAACAGCACTAATCGAAAAGGGAAGAAAAAGACAGACCAAAATTTTCAAAATAAAAATTCAGTTGAGAAATCAGTCCATTTTCATTATAAAATCTATCATAATGTAATCTTAAGTCTTATAATACTAGTGTTTAATAACATTCAGTTATCTCAATGAATAACCTTGACCATAAGTTTTTACCTGTTCGTTCCTAGCATCTAAAAATTAGTTCACTGATAATCTAAGATTCAATTAAAAATTAATGTAAACTGCTAGCACACAAAACAGAAAGAAAGAATTACATTTGTTCGTGTAAAACTACTGAAAATAAGAACCAAGGGCAGCTTTACTGAGGACAGGGAGATTTTCTATTTTCCAAAGTACTACTAGAAAAAAAAATTATTAGCAAAACTTTGTGCTCAAACACTTCCCAGTTTCAAATACATAGTGTACAACGTTCCCTCCAACATGCAAACACACACTCACATCATCAGAGCACTGAAGTTGCAAAAAATCAAGTACTCAAATATTAGCATATGCCAATATTAAAGTTTGTAGGTGAAGAAAATGCAGCTGATTTTGCAGATAGTGTGTATTAGAGGTAACGTGATCAACCAATCCAGCAGCAATAGGGCTTTTTGCCACTCCTGAGCTTTAAAATGAACTGGATGAATGTCCACCAAAATATACCGAGGCAGCAATAGGCTGGGCAAAATGCCCTCTTGGGCCTGACATAGGTATCATTCCGAATGCTTGTGATATTTATTTGTATGTCTAGAAGGACATGCACTGAATTGTTTTAAAGTTTATGGAAATTTTTTTCATGCTTCCAAGAGGTTATATTCGGTTTCCCTCATTCCCCACTTACACAGTCAGTAAACATCAGCTCCTCGCAGCAATTTCATTTCCTGACGTGCTAGCATCTTTAGAGCTGCGATTACCCAATCCAAGTCTGGCTACATCATTGCTTAATATAGAACACAATGAACATGCTTTTTTTAAACAGGCTTTTTACACAGCACCTTTAAAAGGCACCATCTTAACAAAGAGCAAGAAAAGAATGTGTGTTGTACATTTACTCATTGAGAAAAGAGGTTTTAAAACTATCATTTTCCATATAAATTCTTTTACACCTATCTACAAGGTAGATTCTTGGTATGGCTCATTTACCCTACAAAATATTTAATTTTAATTTGAATTAAAATAAGATCAGTTGTCACTTTGATACCTGAAAAACACTGTTGCAATGAGCCTATCTAATAACTGATTGCTTCAGAGAGATTTTAACGAGGCATAAATGGACAGTCTAATCTGCAGCTGATATTCTATCCAATGTATTTCACAACCATTTTACCCTGTAATGATGCAGGCCGCATAAAAACCAAAACCAACAGCAACAACCACCACCACCTCACCAGCTCTGTTGCTAACACCCTAATCCTTACATTGAACGTTATCTGCAATTAATTCCATACTACTCAGCATGAGAAAGTAGGCAGAAATGAAGCATCAGCAGTAGAAAAGGGAAATGTAACACTGAAAATATAAATATAAACCCTAAAGGCTTGATTCCGGTGTCACAGACTTAAATCAGAATAATTTCACTAAAGCTCATGGAGCTTTTCCAAAGCAACGCTAGCCTGAAATCAGAAACAAGACACTGACATATTGCATGAAAGGGCAAAACACTGCAACTGCGTAAAAAAAGCTTTAAGATTTAATCTTTCTCATTATGTGAGAAGTTAAGACTTAAGAAGACACTATATTATACAATCACTAATAAATGGAAATACGGGCTCTGCGTTAAGACTGCTCACTGAAGGAAGCAATGTCTTCTTTATGCTTGGAACAACACAAAATTAGTCATCAGCAAATGATTTTTTTTTTAATGTCTCGATGCTTTAAAGAAATGGGAGACTAAAAAAAAAATCCATAGAGTAAAACTAATCAAGGGGATAAATACTGCAAATTCACAAATAAGAGAATGGAAAGGAAAAAGAATTACACTCCATCTCCATTGCAGAAATTACTGCTTTTGAATATACCATGCTTCAATTTCTATGCAGTTAATTACTTCTGTAGGTTTGCTTAAGCAAAGTAATTTTATAATTACAGGCCAATGGCAACCTGGCCTGTATCAGCAATAGTGTGGCCAGCAGGAGTAGGGAAGTGATCATGCCCCTGTACTCAGCACTGGTGAGGCCGCATCTAGAATACTGTAGTGAGGGGCTCAAAACTGAACACAAGAAGGACGTCGAGGTCCTGGAGCGTGTCCAGAGAAGGGCAACGAAGCTGGTGAAGGGTCTGGAGAACAAGTCTTAAGAGGAGCGGCTGAGGGAACCGGGGTTGTTTAGCCTGGAGAAGAGGAGGCTCAGGGGAGACCTTACAACGCTCTACAACTACCTGAAAGGAGGTTGTAGCAAGGTGGGTGTTGGTCTCTTCTCCCAAGTAACTAGCGATAGGACAAGAGGAAAAGGCCTCAAGTTGCGCCAGGGGAAGGTTTCGATTGGACATGAGGAAAAATGTCTTTACTGAAAGAGTGGTTAAACATTGGAAGAGGCTGCCCAGGGAAGTGGTTGAGTCCCCATCCCTGGAAGTATTTCAAAGACGTGTAGATGAGGCGCTTAGGGACATGGTTTAGTGGGTATGGTGGTGTTGGGTTGACGGTTGGACTCGATGATCTTAGAATCATTAAGGTTGGAAAAGACCTCTATGATTCTGTAAGACTATCAGTAACACTATCACATGTTCAGCTCTATCAGACATACATACAGCCTTCTTGCAAATCTCGCTCTGGCAGTTTTAAAATGTCACTACTTCCAGCTGCCTGCCCCATGTTTCAGCCCCAAAGCTGGCAAGGCAGAGGGGAATCCATGCCTGAAGCTGAGCTCCTTAGTGCGCAAAGGAGGGAAACACTTACAAGTGATATACCTGTCTGCACCTTCCGTGTATATAAAGGTACTTACACATGCCTACAGACTCTGCATTATAAAGCACCAATCATTTAGAGAATTTAACATTGTGACATCTTCAGTAAGTTTAAATGAAGCAAAAGAAAAACAAATGATTTTTTTTTCCCCAAATGCAGCTATTGGAAATTATTACATTGAAAAAATATGAATTGCATTAGATTGCTTGCCTGAGCAAGGGTCAACAAGGACAGACCTTAAGCAAATCAGAGAGTCTACCCGTTCAAAAACTGGAAAGGAAAAACAAATCACACTTTCTATCAACAGGTTTTAAAAGTGTTTTACAAATACAGACACGGCTCCGACATGGATGTTACCTGCACATGCACATCTCTAAATTAAGCTGCGTTCACCAGAAGATCAGGTTCCTCTATTTCCTTAACCTATATTGTCTGTAGGCTTGTCTACACAAGACATTCCTTGGAAATAATCTGAGAGCCCAATTCAGAGGCCGGTAAATGAGGTCTATAAAGTGCTTGCCCTGGCACCTTCTATCAGTAAATCCTTCTATGCAAATTACTTTTATGTTGCACTAAACTCCTCCTTCCTCCACTGCAACATCCCCATGTATTTTACCCCTCTCCATCAGCAGCTCTGGCAACAGCTAGCCACTTTCTGGTAGAGCTCTTTCTGTCACTTCTGCATCACAGAACTCCTCTGGTCCATTAGCAGAACTGGCAGAAAGCAGCAGAGGAGGGGCGAGGCCCTTCAGTAACACCTAGTCATCAGGCGTGCCTGAGCTGTACTTCCAAAGCTCACCCTCAGGGTGTAGTTTCAAGAGTACCTGAAGCTGAGCTGGGCTTCTGCTGCTGCCAGTGGAGGTGGCTTCCACCCTGTGTCTGTGCCCACCACTGCGTCACGTCAGCACCAGCACTTGCGCGGTGTGGCCGGACTGGTGACCATCTGTAAAGGGAGAAAAGGAGGCGCTGGAAACAGGCGGCTACCCTGGGGAAGGGCAGGAGCACGGCCCCAGCACAGCCCAGCACACTCAGAGCACAGGGACACCGCCTGCACGGCCGAGCATGGCAGCCGGAGCTTGCAGACGAGTCATGTCTACTATTACCTGGCATGGTGTTAGCAAGAGCACCCTCGAGGTAACGCAACCAAACTTAACAAAATAAATGGTATTTTCATTCTGAAGCATGGGAACTGTAACTCAGGTTTGGCCAATTCTAGTTATTTTGTGATTTCAGATAACATGATCTGCAGATGTGCTTCATCTCAGATGTCTGGTTACCACAAGAGTCAGAGAAAAACTCCCAGTTGTATCTACTGCAACACACTGGCTAAACCACAACACGTGCTCCAGTTTTTTTCTTTTAAGGGGGGGGAAGCATAACCTTTCCCTCCACCAAAAAACAAACACAGCATTTATTTTTCCTTTTTCTTTCTTTGTCATGTAAAAAAAAGACCAAAAAGTTGTTGGTTTTAAAGATTTTTTTTTTTTAAATTATTGTTTTACAGTAGAAATCGAGGATTTGAATGCCTTTGAGATGAATGAAGTCTTTAAGAATACTGAGTAACTAGTAAACAAGAATTCAAAGTGAACAAGCTGATTGACACGGTAAGGAGTTAGTTGCACTGTAGAAGTTTTATTCTAATGTAAGACACTATTTTGATAAAAAAAAGAATACTCTGAATGCCAAGATTCAATAGTAATCAAGCTAGTGACACACACAAAAAGCCTAAGTGCCCTCAAAAATCACCCAGCAAAAACAGGAAGTGATTCGACATGAGACTCATGATTATTAAGTAAAACAAAACAAAAACACACAGCAAAAGGGAACACCTTTAAACTGTGCAGAAGTCTTTAGGTAACCTTTTTATAAGTGGAAAGGTCACCTAAAAGGGCACACACCCACTGGAGAAAAAACCCAAACCGCTGCACACTATCATTAATCTATGGGGAAGAGACTGTGACAAAGTCAACATTCTTCCCCCTTGGTTTCACTACCATTTTTACACATATTCAGATTTTGTTTTAAAAAAAAAAAACAGCACAAAAGCCCCAGTCATCGCACACATCCTGATTATGGGTTTCAAGGACTTCCAGGGGGTTCAGCCAACTACCTGGAAATTTGAAACTAACAAACAAATCACAGCAATCCAACAGCGCGGTAACAGCCAGGCCGATACCACAACCCAACGAGATTACCTTTACCTAAAGGAACGGGAATTTTTAATATGTAACGATGTGCAAATTGGACTAATACATAAATGCGTACATCTGAAACCGTGTGCGTTACCAAGGGTCCCACGTAACAAGGCAGCGCGAAACACGCAAAACGAACCCCAGCAAAAAAAGCCAGGAAGTCGGCGGCCGGCGATGCCCTTAACGTGCACTACCGACTCTCCCGCGTAGGGCGGTACCGCGGCCCGGGCCGGCCCGGCGGTCGTTAAGCGCGGATTCGCACAGCCCGCGCCTCCTGCCGCCGGCACGCTGTCCCGCCAGGCGCTGCCGGGGGACGGACCCTAGTTACGCTCCTGCCCGGGGGCAACGGCCTACATGCGCGGCTTTATCCCAAACCATTCCGAAGTTGTTGCTACCCCTTTTTGCTATATAAGGTAACAGCGCGTCATCCCAACTAAAAAAAAGAAACAACCCACAAAACAAAAAAAAGGAAAAAAAAACAAACACCCAACCCAGCAGAACAAACGAATTGAGGAAAAGGCCGGTGCAGAGGGGACGCCCGCGGGCACGCTCGCCCGTTGTTTACTCGCGGAGCTGGAGGCGGCCGCACCAGCACAAAATGGCAGCGCCTGGCGGGAGCGGACGCGGTTCCCAGCCCGGGGCAATCATCTGTACCAAGCACGGCAAAACACAGGAAAACAACCGCCTCCCGCGGGCGCCCGCAAGCGCCGCGCCGCGGACGCCAGCGAGGCCGGGGTTTAACCCCGCTGCTGCAGCGGGCCGGGCCCACAGCCGCCAGGAGAACGCGGGCGCTCTGCACCCGCGGGCCAGAGCGCCGGAGACGGCAGCAGGCCGGGACCCACCCGCGCCGGGGCGCGCAGACCCCGCCACAGCAGAACACTTCCCCGCCCGCTCCCTCCCTCCCTCAAAGCCAACGGCCGCCCCCCCGACTTGACACGGTGCGCACGCGCACTGCCGCCGCCTTCCGGCCCGGTGCCGCCGCACAGAGCCGCCGCGCGCACGCGCGCCCTCCAGCTCACCTTCACCCCGAGCCGCCTCAGCGACAGCCCCCCCCTCCCTCGCGCCCTGCCCAATCACCGGGCGGCCCCGCGCCGCGGCCCCGCCTCCCCGCGCCTACCCGCCCAATCCGCGGCCGCGGGGCCCCCCGCCGCCGCCACCGCCCGGGGGGCACGGAGGGGCGCGGGGGAGACTAGCGTTACGAAACAGGCGCGGGAGGGCCGGGGGCACCGAGCACCCCCCAGCGCCGCTCCGCCGGCCGGGCCGGGCGCGCCGCACCGCACTGCCCGCCGGGCCCCGCTGCCCGCACGCGGAGGGGACACACACACACACACACACACACACGACACACGTAGCCGGCAGGTCCCGAGGCACCGGCGCTGCCAACGGCCTTTCCCCGCCATGGCACCGCCGCGGCTGTCGCCTCGCGCTGCCCGGCAGGGCCGGGGACGCGCTGTCCCCATCGCGGCGGCTAACGGTCCCGGCCGGCCCCGCGTCCCGGCTCCGCAACAGCCGCGCCTCGGCGGGGCCCCGCGCCCTCCCCGGGGGGCCTCCCGGCCCGCCGCTGGGGCCCCGCCGCCGCCCGAGCCCCGCGCCCGCAGCGCGGCCCCGCGCAACCGAGCCGGCCCGCTGCCCCGCACTCACAGCCGGAGACGGGCCCCGCCGCGCTGCGCCCCGCGGGAGCTGCCGCCCGGGGGGTCGAGTCGGGTGGGGAGCGGAGCGATGCGAGCCGGTGCGGTGCCGTGCGCTCGGGCCTCTCCGCCGCCGCCGGTCGCGCTGCCAGCGCCGCTCAAAACAAAGGGGCTGGCGGGGCATGTGACCTCCGAGCCACCGCACATGATGTCACGGCGGCTCCGCGCGGCCCTGGGAGCTGTAGTCCCGCCGCCCCGCCCGGCCCCGCGCCCCGCCGCCGCCCGGAGACTTCGGTCCTGCTGCCGGGTGGCGGGGCACCAGCCCGGGGGTGGCTGAAGAACCAAGGTCGGCGCCAGATTTCGTCTGCGGCAGCGTCCCGGGAGGAACCGGGGACGTGAGAGCCCCCGGCACCAACGGCGCTGCAAGCCAGCGGCTTTTGTCACTGTGAGCCCCTACCATTAGCCTTCCCTTTGCTGGGACCGCGGGGGGATACGTACACCCTGGGATTCCTGACCGGACCCTCATCGTGAGCATGCGAAAGTTTAAGGTGAGGAGGAAGTGGTGCATTGGGATGGCACCTTTCACGGTGACACTCCTTTGCGCCAGCTCTGGGGAGCCCAACCAAAAACCCTCAACAAGAGCCATCTCCCAGACTAAAGGTCTAAAGACTGAAACACCAGGTCTCTGTGTAGCATTTCAGCCTGCACGACCAAAATACAAACGATGAGTGTACACAAAAAAGTCAAAAGAGGATTTTTGTCTACCTGAGCTACAGCTTCACCTAATTAATATCGAATTTCCAACCGACAAAGCTTTTCCCCAGTTCCTGGTCAACAGTAACACAAAAAGGGGTGCCCCTTTCCCTGCTAACCGGAGAAAGGCAAGGTTAGTTTTCAGCTGGGACGTGAAAAGCACTGCTGTCGCAGCTGGAGGTCGCAGCGGTGGCAGCCAGTCAACTGCAAATATAAAAGTAGGACCCTGGTGTCATCGCCGTGCAATTTCAAGAGCAGGTCTGAGCCTGTCCTGGAGCCCAAATTCACTTCATATCCAAACTATTTGGACACCGGCCCATGCTCCAACACAGGCTGATGGAACATGCCTGGGAGTATGGCAATTTATTTTTGCTCTGCCCTTTAGCATAAGCAAACTTGCAAGTCCATAATGCAGAGTAGCGAGGCAAGGGCAGGGACATGCATGCTTAAATTAAGTTCATTACCAGGGACTAAATGATGCCTTATGCAACGCCATGGAGCTGATGTAAGCAGGTAACTGGCTGCGTTCTCCTTCCTAGAAGGATGACCTCTACCTCTTGCGCCTTACTGCCGAGGGAAAGGAACAAATAGCAATTCTTCTATTAGCTGCCACCTACTTTGCTCTCCTAAATGTTAGATATCAATCCCAGGCATAATACATCTTTACCTTTTAGTGAACCTACACAATCTGCTGACCTCAGGATATTCCTCCTTTTGCCTCCTTAGGCCCTCCCCAGGAAGTGTACGCAGCCTTGTGCTCTTTGCAGTAGCTGATGGTGCTCCTTCACTGAAACTATTAGAAGAGCAGCATTTGCTTAAGACTCCAGGATTGATCGTCTCTGGAGCAAACCAGTCTCAGATTTTCATAAGCTAAATGAGCTCCGCTTTTCCCCGGGGTGAGGTAAATTCAAGCTTTGCAAAACAGTTAGAATTACTAATTAAAAGGCTAATTTCTGAAAATAGACTGGAAATGTCAATTGATTTTGGTATGTAAATTGTTTTCATGAAGATCTTAAAAAATTGAAACCTTCAACCATTTTCCTGCCGAGCTAAAACTCAGAACTGCTTAACAGATTTAATTAGAAGTGAGACCATTCAGTCAATTTGTCATCCTCTGGCTGGAAAAGCAAGAAGGACCCCAAAACACATAAACAGCAAAGAGAAAATCAATAGACAGTTCACCTTTGTCCTGGTTTCGGCAGGGATAGAGTTCATTTCCTTCCTAGTAGCTGGTACAGTGCTGTGTTTTGGATTTAGGATGAGAACAAAGTTGATAACACACCGATGTTTTAGTTGTTGCTAGGTAGTGTTTACACTAGCCAAGGACTTCTTAGTTTTCCATGCTCTACCGACTGAGAAGGCTGGAGGTGCACAAGAAGCTGGGAAGGGGGCACAGCCAGGACAGCTGACCCAAACTGGCCAAAGGGATATTCCATACCGTGTGACATCATGCTCAGTATATAAAGCTGGGGGAAGAAGAATGAAGAGGGGGGGGACGTTTGGAGTGATGGCGTTTGTCTTCCAAGTAACCGTTACGCGTGATGGAGCCCTGCTTTCCTGGAGATGGCTGGGCACCTGCCTGCCCATGGGAAGCAGTGAATGAATTCCTTGTTTTGCTTTGCTTGCATGCGTGGCTTTTGCTTTACCTATTAAACTGTCTTTATCTCAACCCACGAGTTTTTCTCACTTTTACCCTTCCGATTCTCTCCCCCATCCCACTGGGGGGGAGTGAGCGAGCGGCTGCGTGGTGCTTAGTTGCCGACTGAGATTAAACCATGACAACCTTGGATAGTATAGTTGCGTTGCAATAACTTATTTCACCCACTGAATATAAAAAAGATTAATAACCTGAAGCGTTACTTGTTACAAAGACATTAAATCTAAAAAGTATATGGCCTAAGAAAAATGTTTTGCTTAAAATAGATCTCTTATCTGATATATCCTCTCATCTGCCCCAGGCCTTTGAGTCTGTAACTCTTGGGGTCAATATGATTATGTAGAGTTCACTTCAGAAAACATAAGCGGGATGAAAGGAATGAGTCATGGGAAGGAAAAAAATTAAAAGAGGGTCAAGATATCTCTGAGTTGGCTTGAAGGAGCTGTCTGAAGGGAGTATGTTTACTCCAATAAAAACTGCACATGGCAAAAATACCTTGTGTGAAGAGGGTAAATGGAGCATTTAAAAGGAAAATACTAATTAAAAATACTCAGTGAGCAATCAATTGTTTCATAATGTGCACGTGTATGCATGCAGTCATATCCAGGCACTTCCAGTTCTGAAAGCCAACGTCACCGAGGATGTCTGAAATTAAGGATACTTGAGTTGCTACTACATCGTATTGGTCTTCATTCCTCTGCTAGCAGGGGGATTGGCTGTTCCTTCTCAAGCTGCGCTGAGCATTTCTCTCAAAATAAGCAGTTGCACGCTGCCTGAGAAGCTGAAGCCAATTATTAAAGATTACTCATTTCTATAAAGCTTTGTTAATGCTTTTCTAACAATATAAAGTACTTGTAAAGCATTTAGGCCAATATTTTCTGAAGAGGTCAGTGATCTTGGAGATTTTGAAGGCATCTTCAGGGCACTGGAAAGGTTAAAACCTAAAATTAGAAGCCTGTGTGAAAATTTTGGCATGCATCCACCGATGTTCATGTGTTTTTCTGGTGGTGTTGAATTTGAATACCACCACTGTCGGGCACTTTTCAGACATGTTTCAATGATGCGGTGTGCCACCTAAATGGGTCAGTGCATTCCTCCAAATAAAGACATTAACTATTTTGGGAAGTCGTGTGCCAGTATGCTCCTGAGAATTTTCCTCTGCTGTGGGGAGCGTCTTAACTCCTTATTGGATTTTTCTAAAATTAAGCAAAACCCAGATGGTTTTCAAGTAGTTCATACAAACAGAAAACAAAAACAAAGTAAGTCCATGATTTCTTTTAGTAGCTATTTACTGCTAATGGACACCTATCCTAACCAGTCTAGGGAAGGGCTTGGAGCTGAATGAAGGAAGAGATGAAGATGAGCCACAGCAACCAAGAGCAGGAAGCTGAAGAAGAATACAAAGGGAGAGGACAGTCCAAGCGCTTTGTCCCTTACCCTCATCGCTGATCAGAGAGAAGAGAGCAACATTAAACAGTGAATAACATTAAGAACCCTCAATGCAACATGGGGATTGTATCACTGGATAAAAGAATTTAGACACTTGAGTTAAGATGAGGACGAGTGCAAGCTAGTGACTGACAACAAATAAGCAACATAAGGAACATTATGAAGAGCTGTGCAACAAATGGAGCAGACATGAAACAAATCCTTTTCAGCACAAGGAGGGAGAACAGATTCTGATGTTGCTAGAAAAAGTTTTAGTGGACAGAAAGCTTCAAAAAGAAAGAGGTGTTGCTGAGTGACAACATCATTGCAGATCCTGACGCAAGTAGGCACAAAACGTAATGACAGAAGCCATTCAGCAAGATTACAAACAATAGTTGGTACTGAGCAAAAGGAAAGGTGATGTTAATAGAAATTTGTGAGGAAGAGCAGAAGAGTGAGTTCAGTAACTATTGAGGAATTTGCTTTTTGAGCATGCCAGGAAAAAGCGCTAAAGTGCAGTAAGTGAAAAGGAAGAGGTGTATGGAAATAGCATTAAAAAGAGGAGGCTGGATTTAGATGAGGATGAAAGTACAGCAAAGTCTCTTCACGTGATAAAAGACCTCTCAAAGAAATACAGAGAACACACCAAAACTCGCTAAAATCCCTCCCTTGACTTTGAACAGACTTTCACCATCATCCTGCCAAAAGCCCTGTGGGTCACATTGACTTGAGCTGGTCTGCTGGGATAATCATCAGGTACAAGCATTTAGGGTGGAAGGCACTTTTCCAGGACCGGTCCCTTTCAGCCTCTCCTCTTCCCATCACCTGTTTGAAATGGCAGCCGCACCAGGAAATGTCATCTGCACCACAGATTGGCGCGCTGGCACTTGAATAGCGAAGGGCCCTGGCAAACCACTACTCCCTCTCCCCAGACACCTCTATTCATCTTTTCCATTTTCACTGCCTCCTGGCTCACTGTGTAGATCCCCCTTTCCTCTGGCCCCGCATGCTGCACGTCCCAACCCTTTGCTCAGGCTGGCAATGCTTCCCTGGGTGTCTGTCTGCAGCGGTGAGGCGGCAGGATGAGTGCAGGCCCTGTCATGGGGAATGAAATGGGGCATCCTCTACAGCCAAACGTCGTGCTCATCCCCACGTGCCCAGTGCTGGGGCTGGGTGCCATCCCACTGCCTGCATGCTCGGTGCTCACTCCTGCTCAGCCGGGGAGACACTGGGATTACAGAGTGTGTGTACTTGACTTACGCACAAAAGTCACCTGGCAAAACATCCATAACATGTTTACTGATTCGGCCCTGCAATTAGTATTGCATATCCCCTTGTACACTCCGGTCCTCACTTGGCCAGCCCACGTTCCTAGCCCATGCAAATCCCCTCTCTTCCTGCTCATCCCAGTAGCCATTCACCGCTGTAAGCACCTCAAAACAAGGCCCATGCCAATAGTGCTCCTGTGCAGAAAGTGTGTGTCTAATTTTTCTGCCCAGTATCTCTCATCTCCCAAGCCTGGGAGACGACTATGGGAGTGTAATTGCAGAGCTGAGAAGAGTGAACATTGCATCACTGCTGCTATAAACACTGAAGTATTTCTTTTTTTACAGAACTTACAGTATTGAGACACCATGAAACCAGTGCCTAACCAAGGGAGATAGAGACAGAGTCTGCTGGTGTTTGTCTGGTTCTTCTCTTCAGGGAGAAATAAGAAGCAAAGAAATAAAAGTTGTTTGAGCTCTTGTTGGCCACAAAGGTGAAGACTTCAAGGGAGTTGTTCTTGCAGAATGGCAGACAGACAACACGTGCAGTCACTAACCTAGCAAAAGAGTGAGGTAGGGACCTGCAAAAAGAGTTCTCAGAGCTGATGTGGCGTTATCACCATGTTCCCACCCAGCCCCGTAACCTCAAGGCCAACCACAGCCCCACAATTGTTGGCATTAAGTATTTTCTCACAACAGTATTTTTTCACACATCCCTACACCACAGGCCTTCCCTTTATGCCATGCTGCCACAGAGCACCCTACTGCAGAACTCCAGCTCTGCCCTTCAGCCACACTTAATAGCTCTCTCCTCAAACCGTTTGCCGATGCCAGGACCAATTAATAGGCAGGAGCATTGCACCTCTTCATCTCCAAGACCTTCAGGCGTTTCACAAGTTAAATAAATCCTTTCTGCAACCCAAGTGACCGTGAAAAGCTTTGTCTGCCAGTGAAGCAGAAAACAAGGCAGGATTCAAATAAACATTATTTTGAACTGGCGTGTGCATGCCACTCTCCCAGATTTGGGAATCTCAGACTTGCAAAGCTACGAGTGACCTCCATGCTTGCAGATCCATGCCACCAGCTACTTCTGGTGCGGTACACACCCCTCTGGCAATAGGCTGAGGAATAGATCCTAAGTCTACAAATTGGTTAGCTTGGACTAATACCCTTGCTACCCCTAATAGTGACTGTGGGACAGCAAACTTCCCGCTGCAGGGCCAGCCACCCTGCATGCCGAGGAGGTCCTCACACTGGTGTGCTGTGGCTGTGCCTTAGGGGTGATGCTTGGGCAAATCTCTAGATTACTTTTGCCATCTTAGAATTTTGGCTACCCCTTCACTTTGGTCATCAACAAAGCTTCATCAGGTAAAGTTAATCCAGGAAGAGTTAGTTCACCAGGAGCTCCATGATTTCTTCCTCCTCTACTTGCAGCCAGATATGCTGAATGGCACAGCACCTGTTTTCTAAGACACATGCAGCTGCTTCTCCATTACCGGCACTGTGGTGCAAAGCAATTTCTCTCCAAGCTAACTGCCAGGACTTGGCTCTCAAAGGATGGAGGAATCATGGGATGCCAGAAGGACAACTGGCAAGACTGTCCTCAAATCCCAGGCTTCCTGCACCCAGCAGAGCAGCACAGAAAAAAGCCCCCTACTATCCAGAAATCACTGGTGGGACTCACCAGCCCAGCATTCCCAGCCTGAATACTGCTACCTTGTCCAAAAGTGGTGGCTGCCTCGGGCATGGATGGTTGGGGAGGGATGTGGAAACAGCTGCTGTGCCGATACAGCTGCTTTGGAGCGGCACTCAAAATCCCAGCCCAGATCAACACCCTGGTCACCCCCTCCTTTGTAAACAAGCTTTTGAGCACCTGCTCTGAGGTCTAAAATTGGACTGTTTCTGGTCCTGAAATACTCCTATGGAAAAGAGCTGTGTGATTCTCTAAGGAAAGCTCTCAGCTCTATTAAAATGCTAAGCCAGACTAAAGCAACTTCAGATCACCGGTCCTGGACAAAGATTTGTCATATGAAGACAGGAAAGAAAATGGTAGCCAAAGTAATCCCAGGAAAAACACAATGAAGGTTTGCAGATTCCAGTGCAGTAGCTAAATCAACATGTTGTTTTGCCAAGAAAACATTGTGAAATCTGCGGGTTACTCTTTGATCCTAAGCCTTCCTTACCCATCTATTCATAAGCAGTATCATTAGACAGAAATGATTGTAAAACTAAGATTGGTTAGTCGGTGAACTTCTGATAATAAACAGATTGTTTTGTCATGTCACGTCTGGTTACTAGACTTTTCTGGCATACATCAATATGGTACTGAACCCTGAAGAAAAAATGGAAGATGTAAAATATTACATATGGTATGATAGGCTTTCTTGGCCTTTTTTATTAACATTTTTATGTATTGGAGACAATATTTTGTAATTTTAAAAGGGGAGGAGAACTGAAATGAGGAACAGGTCATTACTGTAGGCAGGAAGCAATAAAAAGGCAAATACATGTCTCATTTCTTTTGATGTTTGCTATATTTATATTATTTATATTTTTTTTCCTTAAAATTAAATAAACCTAATAATGTTCATCTTTTTTCTAACACAGAAATACACTAACGAGTATGAAATTCTGAAGCTCTTCTGTCTTTCCCCAGGGCAGATATCATGGAAATGGAAGTTGCACTGGAATTCTCCATTCTTTTTTTAATGGGAAAATTAAATCTTTTAAAATCAATATTGATTGGCAGAAAAATTAAAGTAGCATTTCTAAAGTTAAAACTCTAAAATTAGAAGTGATAAACTTTTAAAAGTTACCTGCTTTCTCAAGTCTAAGATGACTTTGGTCCCTTCTTTCTCCAATGTCACACCTCCAAAATTTCACACGTAGTCAGATGCACCTCATCTCCCTCCCCGACGCTCAGTAACACTTAACACAGCCAGCGAGCTGGGCTCCACCTCCTGGCCCTGATACCAGCCAGCACAAGTATCTGTCACGGTTTCCAAATTCAAAGCGTTGCGGCGTTCCTGAGCTCCTCGCCTGGCCTGGTGCAGCTGTCCCAATGCCCTACATTCCAGACGGCTTCCCTGATTGATTGCACAGCCCCGGACCTGACAGCCACCGAGGAGCTTTCACAGCACCTCCCCAGGCTCGTCACTCCTGCCAGCCGCCAAGGTCTGCAGCAGCGACGCTTTAGACTCTTGGGGTATGTCAATACTGCAAGTGAACCCGAGCCTGCGAGCTTGTGTAAGCACATCTTGCCCCATGCTCTCGGAGCTTTCCCTGCACGCTCCTGTCCTCAGTAAACCGCAGCTTACCGGCAGCGTGGCACGGCCGGTGCTGGCTCCCCAGGCACTCTGGGCTGCCTGCTGGCGAGTGAAGCTAAAGCGTACGTGTGCCTTGGTGTGTCCAGCTGAGGAGCTTTCAGCCACACTTGGGTGCCCACCCGCAGGGTGGTCAAGTGGGAGCCCACGTGGCGCCGGAGACTGCAGGAGGACCAGCCTGGACAGCAGGCTGGAGCCCTCGCTCCCAGGAACCTGGGGAGAGCAGAGCCTGGGGCACGTACTCTTACAGAGTGTGGGACTGCTTGGCCTACATCGCACGGGAGAAGGAGGGCTTGGTCTAGAGAGTTGTAATGTGCTGTTCTGGCCGCAGCTGCTAGGAATCTGCTGTGTTCATAGGCAGAAAGTTATGGCTGTGTTAAGCTAAGATTACTCTGATCAGCTTAAAAAACAAACTAGCAAAGGCACAGGCTCCTAACAGCATAACACCTTCAAATTCGGTACACAGGCAGTTAAAGCATACTCAGATAATTTCCCTTCCTCAGCAGGAAACACTACAACATTTTCAGCACTTCCTCTTTTTATATTTTCAATCATTGCACTTCATGCAATACCTTTATTTGCATGAGGATATTAACAACTCACCTACACTGTTTCTAACTTTAGGTCATTCATAATTCAGTTACGTAAAATGCAATAACGATTTTTACTACTAGTAATAATTAGAAAAATGTACATTTCTACAGCATAATGTCTGCTCAGATTAATATTCTTCCACCTGCTCAGCTACTTAGCTAACAATCTGTCGACTTAATTCCTCCACAGGCTGCAGGTAGCTGGAAGCTGTGAAGTAGGGCTCATTCACGTTCTCGAGCTCCCTGGCTCACACCATACAGAGTTAAGATTAGAGACCCTTCCTATATAACTAACACTGAATTGTCTTGAAAGCTGTCTAATGACGCTGCCTAAAGACCAGTTTCACACAAGTTTAGATTTCTTGCAAAAGAGACAATTAAGACACCCTGCTGAAAAGTTGCAAAAGATCTATTTTTTAACAGTATTTTAAAACTTGCTGAAACTTCAGCTGCTGTAACAATGATGCGGAACTAGCTGAGCAGTATAATCAATTTTTTTTAAACTAACGTTCAGGTTCATCATACGTTCGTCATTCTTCTCACCATCAAACTGAAACTTTAAAGGTTAGCTGTGAGCTAAACAAAATAGCTGTGGAGGAAAAAAATAAACTGGATATCAGACAGACGTATGTACTGGCTTTGTACAGGAGAGCACGTGTGGAGGTGTATTAAGTCAAATTGCACTTTGATCAAAAGTTATGTATTTATTTATGGAAAACATGTAAATTTCTGCTTCTTTCCAGTTTGCTTCTTTCCCCCAGACCAAGCAAGGCTGAGCTTTCAGCAGTCGGCTGCCAGGGAGCTGACTGATTCTGCCTTTCATTATGTCAGAAAAGGAGACACAAGAATTAATTACATAAATTTTGGGTTTCTAGTGAAAAACTCATGTTCCAAGAGTAGCAATATTTACCAACGGCATCCTTACTTTTCGGATAATTAGACAAACTAGTAAATGACCCCACGTCAGGCAGCAGCAGGAACTATCTCGTACGGTGGTCAAAAGAAATGACTGATTCTGTGAGCTGCTGTGTGTACCACCCAAAATGTCGACTCCCTCTTGCTACCTTCCCCTGTTACCATCTCTGGCAAAAAAATCTCATTTGGCTTCAGCCTGTTTAGACTGGGCTTCACTTGAACATTTTCTTTTGCTTTGGGTCCATGCGGGTTTCTAGACTGATAGACTTAGTCCTGCAGAGAAGGAAACAAAGAAGCCTGAGGCTAGTCAGCAAGTGGTGTGGATACAGAGCACACAGATCATCGCATTGGCTTTTCCTCTTACGGTCTTCCCAAGTAACAGGTTGAGAGTCTTTACAACCCGAGAAGGAAATCTGTGTTGCAAACTAGCAAAAGCCCATCACAAGGAACGCAAGGACCACACTGATTCTGGGGCCAGCATTTCTAAGCTTCAGGCAGTCCAAAAAACAAAGCAAAATTTGGTCACAGCTCTGGAGTGTCGCTCGGAGTGTGAACTCATCAGTTAGGTATGTGTGCGCAGAACTGGCTGAGATCGACAAGCCTTAATGAAAAATAGAAGTCAGCATTGCTTTAGACTTCAATAAGATCTGAGACTAGGTTTATTTCCTATGGTTTGGGGTCACACTGTCAGCATTTCACAGGGCCTCTTAGCATATTCTATGAATAGACTCAAGAACTGACGTTTGAGTCCAACTGATGTCCCTACCATTCATTAACATCAAGCATGCACTAAAACACAGACCTCCACATAATTGGCAGTTTCCTCCATTTCCCAGCTCTTGCGAAGCAGAACAGCTCTCCTTCATTTCAAGAGCTACTTTGGTAGTCATGTTTTATCAAGCCATGAAACAAGTGCCTGAACTATAGTGCTGTTACTTCTTACCAAGGCTGCGTTTCTTACCTTGGCACACTGGACGCCCAGAGCCTGGCTGCGGCAGAAGATGGAGGTGAACGAAGAATACAAGATCAAAATATCACTGAGGACAACAGGCCTCTACTTCTTCTAGCACAGGCCTAATTCCTTGTGTCCACTTATGGAGAACAAAGGTATAGTTTACTTAGAGGAAGAATTATTTGTGCATAAACAGCCATTAACTAATAATACAGAGAAGATGCTTTTAAATTCAAATGGGTGGCACAGCAGCCAGCACTAGACAAGTGACCCAGGCATGTTGTTACTTATATAAACTGAAGCAGGAGGGAGTCTGATGCTGATGACAAAACCTCTTTGTGAGTAACACTGGCAAAATCTTTTAGAGAGCAATTCAGGACTAAGTTAAAAGCAAATGGGGCACTTCTCTCCTAGTAGAAACTAACTTTAAGAATCACATTTCTTTCCCTGTTTGTGTACAACAGGGAATGGAAATAACTGCTGCTATTTTGTTTCAAAAAAGTATTATCTTGAGGGGGGAAAAGGGGAAGCACTTGTCTGTTCTCATGAAAAACCCGTAGTAGTGTAAGGTGTTGAGGAAAGAACATCCTTCTTCCAGGGAGAAGGAAAAGACTATCCTGGATGGGGAAGGCTGGTTACAGCGCTCATTAACTGCCATGGCCTGCACCTACTGCATTTCATATGAGTCTTACCTTCAGCCCCATCCCCAGGCTTCAGTCCTTCCAGTTTCATTTGGGTGCATCTCATCTTGGGCTACAAGGTCTTAAAATACAGCACTAAGTGATGTCTCAGCTTGTTCTGCCTGCAGCTTTGGGAGTGACCATACTGCACCCCCAGAGTGCAATTCAGCTTCTTCAAATAGAATAAACACTTATTTAAATAGTAGTCTTCCTCCACCACTCCCTCAAAAGCCTATGAGCAGGGGATCAAAGATTTCTCAAGCTCAGCTGGCCCATCCACACGTCAGGGTTAAGGCTTACTGACCTCCATAGCCAATAACACACATGGCAGTAATATGATTAGGATAACAACCAGACTTCGAATACTGAACCCAAATAATCTGGCATTTACAGTTTGGTCAGCTGGGAGCTCTCTTTTATACAAGGTGAAAGCACAGTTTGGAGTCACTCATCTGGATTGTCAGCACAATGCCTGACTATCCCACTACCCCTAAGAAAACAATACGTGGAAGCAGCAGTTATCCTAGAAACATCCCAGTGACTTAAAATACAAGCAAAACCAGCCTGAGAGCAAAAGTTAGGAAGATAATAAATGCAGCACTAGCAGAGTAACATTGTGATACTCTCAAAATGGGAGGTGCTTTTCAAGAGTAAGGGGATGAGACAGGCCAGCCTCACAAAGTCATGGTTAGTTGCTGACTTTGAACAACTGCAGCTGCCAGAGGAAGGGATATGAGAAGGCTCAAGGAGTAGGTTTTGAAATGGAAGGTGGTGCTGGTTCAGAAGAGGGAGTGTAACTGTGATGAAACAAAGATGCCAACTTGCAGTTTATAGAAAACCTGATGCACAATTTCTGGATGCATTTTCAAAACCAAAAATTACATTTGTTTCCTCATAGCTAAGATAAGAACATGCTATTTTAAGCTAGTGAACATTATCCCAATGTACTGAAAACACAGACAAAAAGTCCAGCAACTTTCCAGGGTTGACAAGATTATCTTGGGCCTCAGCTATCTTACTGTGCTAGAAAATACCTCATGGTTAGATGAGCCCTGATATGTGTGTCCAGCTGTCCAGCTGCAGTCCCCGTCTCTGCTTCCACACAAAGAACCATCTCTGCATTAAGCAGTTGGCTGTGTGCCCTCCAGCAGGGTCCTCTGCATTGTAAGGCTTTTTCTGCAGTATTTATTGGGTTGCACAGTGGAAGTGATTGCAGTGTTGGGACTTCAGTTAGAACTCAAAAACTTCCCAAGACTTCTCTTCTGCTGTTGTGTCCTCCTGTTGGAGGGTAGCACCTTTAAACAGGCCACCTCAGAAGAAAGAATGCTCCCTCCCACAACCATGAGGAAGTGTGTTGAGGTCTGAAGATGTAGCTGTCAATACATTGCTGGGTGGCTTCAGCTTTACAAGTTTTCTGCTTGCTCCTAGGCAGCTCTGGTGATGATTTTTGCAGCACTGGGGGAAGTACAAGGTGGAATAGCCAAGAGCAGCCACTTGGTCATGGATCACACATACCTGGAGCAACACTCGTGGTCGCGAAATGGACATGGTCTGGAATAAGAGGAAGAAGACAAACAGCAAGGATGCACTTTGTGGGAGCTCTGCAGTGACAGGACACTCATGGGAGGGTTCCCTTCCAGGCCAGAAATATTAAGTCATTGCCATCTGCAAGTTCAGCAACCTGCTCATTACCTAGAATAGGAAGTGTCCAGACCCCAGTGTGATACTAGGCTGGCTCAGCATCTTCTTTCTCCGTCCAGAAAACCTCCTGCCAGTCTTCATCTGGCCTCTTCCTAAGGGCGGCCACATGCTCCCATGTTTCTTCGCTGGTGCCTCTCAGATTTGCTAGGTTCATAAGGGCTCTGTTAGCTAAAGTACAAGGACTGTGGGAAGCAAAAAAAGTAACAAGAACTGTCAGAAATAGGTTTCTATGTTTCTGCCTTTGTTTTAAGAATGCCTCGGCTCCTTGCTCTTGATCCATTGTTGGGGGGTGTTCCAGGTGTGATTTCTTCTGACCCTCCTCTTAATCATGGCCCCATGTCCACGACTTTTCCCAGGGACTGCCTGAATCTTTCACTCTCCAAGATGGGAACAAGGACCCCTGGCCAGTCTGGGCAGATTCACCTGGCATGGTCAAGATTTACAGTACTGAAATGCCACAGTGATGAGATGCTGGTTTCAGGAACAGACAATTGCAAATGGTCTGGTGCTGGCTACAGACCAACATTTAAGCAGGGAGCATGATGAACGGGTAACAGAGGATGCAGAGGTAAGGAGGTCAGGGCAGGGTGCAAAGCAGTCTCTGAACTCAGCTCGCCAAACACGTACAAATCAGAGATACATATGTACCAGCAGTAGTCTGTGATGTTACATAGCTCTGTGAACTTACTATGTGACAGAAGTGGTGGATATACATTATTTAGCCAGTAATTCCAGCCAGTTATCTCAGGCTGGTACAGAATCAACATAGGTCAATTCAGTATGTGTAAGCTAAAGACAATAGACAAACACGTCGTGAACAGACAAGCCTTCAGCTCTTACCAGATCAAGTGGTTCATTTAGCTAGCAGGTAATTCTTTAATGAAAACAGTAGAAGTGCAGCCAGAACAAGCTTCTAAAGGCCAAAAAGAATGTATTTGGAAGCTGGTACCATAAAGTAACAAGCTGGATTTGACCCAGGATTAAATAACGTGTTGCTGCTGCAGTCTTGGGAGACGAGGCAGCTCAGGCAAGCAGCTCCCTGTTGTTGGGGTTGTTCCCTTATACTTGCAAAGACACAACATTCACCTCAGCGCTCCTGCCCTGGTACTTGTCCAAATGATGAAACTAGCTACCACATTTGCGGATTAATCCCTGAGCAAGGGATTCTTTAAATATTAGGCAGCCCTATAAAAACAGACTGACAGAAGAAGAAAGGAGAGGAGGTGTTTGGTAGAAAAAAAAATAATTTTAAGGGTTAAAAATACATCATATGGGTTGGCAATGCCACAGAAGGAGACAAACTGCAGATAGTGATCACTGTTACTACTAGTCAACGCTTGTTTGAGCTACTAAGGTCCTTTCTACAGTGCAGTTAATGGGTAGCACGCTGACAATACCACAGCTATCAACCGACCTAGTTACTGCAGGGTTTCCGTTCCCAGCACTCACAACCAATACAATCTTACTTCAACTTTCCTAACTATTAATGCTTTGTTTAAAGCTTCAGCAACTGGAATCAAGTGATCACTGCTGAATCTCAGCTTTCACTTAAACAGATAAAGAAAATATGAAGCTTCTCACCATCAGAGAAAAGCCTGATAAGATGAATTCCCTAAGGTCAAAAGTCATGATGATAAACAAAGAGAACCTAACCCAAGATAGGGTTAAAATATTGTGATTTTAAAAGCACACCTGGTATTTTTGAAGGGGTCTCCTTCATTTTCTGATTGTATTCCTGGAGCAGTACTTGGTGGAAAGATGGGACTGGCTTTAAAAAAGGAAGCATTCGTTACCAAAAGTCAGCACAAAAGGCAGCAGGAACATATTTACATCAGCTGGGAAAAAGCCAAAGCACTGCACAGACTACACAGAATGAAGAAAACCCGTTACAGGGAGGTAGGGGAAAGCAGGAGGGAGATTTTTTGCTTTCCTTCCTCCTGATCATCCTATCCTATACAAGAACACTCTAAATCTGGCTCTCTCTGAACGCCACTTTCGCCTCCCTCTTCTCAACCAAGCTTCCCTTAACACTGTGAGTTCAGCTATACAATCTGGACACAAAAGAGGAAACCAAACACACAATAAAAACACGAGGATTGGCCAAATGAGGATTCCTAGAAGTAAGTATCACAAAGGCAAGGTTGGTTAGCACTCAAGCTACCAAGGTTAGAGGTTAGCCCCGCATTCCTCTCGGGGGGGAGAGAGAGGGGGTGTGATTTTCTAACTCCACAGCATGAGAGTTTCCTAAGTGAGCCAGGGGATTTACCCTGTTACTTTCAATAGGCTGTGTGGCTTATTATCTCAGCCAGCTTGGGTCAGCTTCTCATCTAGGCGAGGTCCAAGTAGATCCAATTCAGTCTTAGATGAAAATGAAACCTTCAGCCCTGTGCTCTGTGTGCTTCTGTCATGCTGGAGGGTCAGCCCCAGCGCTCCCCTGCAGCATCCCCACCACCAGGTGCTCAGCCCACAGTCCCACCACCATCCATGTTTATCTTGGGGACTGCAAGTTAGATGTAGATGTGACTCAAGCTACCTCCAGCAGTGGGGATGGTGGGGATGAGCATGCACACGCTGCTCCCTAGGCTCTCTCCTTTAGCTTCCACTATTAGCCAGAGTTGGTGGCATGGCACTGGCTACACGGACCCATGCGGGACATCACTGTGCCTGGCAGTGTGGCCTGAAGACCATCAGCTGCGAGATCTTTGATGCCGCTCCATGTCCTGGAGAGAGTTACATCGATTTAGCCTTAAAGAAAAGCCATCCAATGTTTGTCAGCTAACATGTCATGAGGGATGGAAACAGCCACTTGGAGGGCTTTCTGAATATGTGAGCATATTATTAAAAACCAAAACCAAACCCCAAACTAGCTCAATGATTAATAATCACATACCTGGAAAAAGAAATTTAAAATAATACCCTCTTCCCCTTAGCAGCCCAGTCTGTCAGGAGTGACTCGATAGCCATATGGTGCACCTATCACTACAACCAGCAGATCCGGATAACAGTGAGGGACTGGCTTGAGGGTGGGAAGCAGGCCTTCCCTGTCACTTGTAATCTTCTCACATCCAGAGGCATCTTAAGTCCTTTCTAAACACGTTGATACTGCCTGAAATTCACCGAAAAAAACACAGCCTTTGTTTGTGTTAACAGGATGAGAAAGTGCAAGGCTTCCTGTTATGTGTGTGTGACAGCTATAGATAAGCAGAGACCTCTGGACAGGAAATCCGCCCAACTTCTGCAGTGTGACTCGTCTGAACCTTAGGAGCTCTTTTTAGACTGAAGCACCAACAGAATGAGACGGTGCTGGCCAGAAAATGGGGGACACGCTGGAGAAGAGCTCTGAGGAGCCCGAGATCTCTTTGGACAATGAGCGTTCGACAAAAATGGGGGACCTGGTGGAAGTCTCAAGTGGTGAAAAGGTCAAGTTTGATGATACAGGTCTCTCTCTGGTGCTCCAGAATGGCCTGGAGAACCTTCGGCTTGAAAATTCCCTTACAGATGTCATCCTGTGCGTGGACAACAGGGAATTCTCCTGTCACCGAGTGGTCCTTGCTGCAGCAAGCAATTATTTCAGGTAAGGCATATAAGAAACAAAACCAATAAACTTACTTTGCTTCTTAGGCTTGAAATGTAGATCTCGAAGGAGTGTAAACCGGGTGCTAAACTCTGCAAATTTGCAGTGAGTCCATAATTCCTGACACCTTTCAGCTCTTTTTTTAAAGTTGGAGACTTAAAGAAAGCAGGTGCCAAGTTGTGGATTTGCCGGAGTTCTGATACCAGCACTCAGCAAGTCAGCTGGAGGCATGCAAAGAAACGGAGAATGGTTGGCAGACAAGTGGATGAGAAAATGGTGTTTTAACCAAGTATCTGTAGCCCCTTGTATTGTCCCTTTGGGATTCAGGCAAAGAGGAATATTCATTCAGATCACATGGTATTTTTATTGAGATAGGAGTGGGTTTGTGGAACTTGATAATTTTTCCCATTACCATTCTGCGGTAAAAAGATATATTGCATAAAATTGTTGAGGAGGAAAGAGAAGGAATTTTCCATCTTCCCTAGGGTTACCGAAAATCAATTGCAATAGGAAATATCTCCTTGAATGCAATTTTACCATTTAACCCCGTCCTTCTGGTTCTCTTGAGTTTTTCATTCTTTCAGTACTACAATAGATTGTCTGAGACTACTGGCCAACAAGAACAAATTTTAGACGCAGAGAGGAACTCGGTATCAGCTTTAACACAGATTTTCCATTATCGTTTAGACAATCATATTTGCATGGCTGGGATTTTTTTTTCTTTCTTTTTTTTACTGCTAAAGTGGTCAGATGACTGAATAGCTACAGAGGAAACATGAGAAAAAAGAACCTGTGACCACTTGTGCCATAGCAGCAATCTGATTTTAATGGAGTCTAGTAAGCTTTGCTGGTAGTGCCTGGAAGAACAGTTCTGCTTTTATCATCTCATAATAGAGATTGTATCTGTGAATATATGGAGATAGGTATTATTGCTACAGATAGACTACATGTATCGCTTATGTGAAAATGTGCAACTAAAAGCAGAGATGCCCAAATATTTCTTACCAGCATTGTGTGCAGGAAGGAGAGCAGATGCACAAATTAAAATCAGAATTACCATAATGATACTTCGACAAAAAAACAATTCCTCTTCCACTGTGAGGAAAAGTGCTGCAATCAGAAGGGACTTCAACAGTTAAAAACAGGCAAGACAGTTTTCTGCTAACTACTGTTGGCCCGTGTTGCACTGAGCCCTGAGCTACAGCCTGTCCCTTTGAAGGAAGGGGGATACCTGGCTGGAGATCATCTCATCCCAAGGCAATTGCAAACGTGTGTAGGGTCTGCCCCCCTGGGCGCTTGTGTTTGGCCTGGCTTCCCACGGAGTTCAGATTTATTATATCACACTGTCTGCCTCTCTGTCAGTGCCTCTTGTCATGACTCTTTGGGTTAGCTTCAATCACGTTTGGCAGAGGATAGAAATCTCAAAACTGAAGTTCCCACAAGTTTGATGGAAACCAGTAGCTAGGCAGAGGAGACATGCCAGGATTGGGACCCCATGGTGCTCAACTGGGTAACGAGCACCGCGTCCTGGCCAGCCAACACATGCAGTGCCCAGAACCAGCCAAAGCACACGCTGCCCTTGCTCGGCCAGACACAGGCAGCCAGCACAGAGCTGAGTGTCCTGAGAGGGACGGTAAAATGTGTGTGAGAGGAATAACGAGAGAGAATGGAGGGCTGAGGAAGGGGAAGCTGAGGTTACTGTGAAGAGGGAAAGGAGGACACAAGTCTGCAGGGAACTGAGCTTCACTAGTTCTGCTACTCACAAGGTGGCTTGTTTCATCTTGCTATAATTCACTAGAAGCTGCATGGGCCCAAAGAAAGGAGAGATTCTTAAATCACACTATTCCTGTGAGTACTTTCCATGCTATTACAGGGCCTCTAACACCAGTGCACAGGAGCAAAGCAAAGGGACCCTGTGAGTCATGGGCTTCATTCCCCTGCAACAGCATGTTACACAACCCCCTTCCTGAACGTTGGGTGCCATAATGCAAACAATCTGTAGCAGCTGACTTAAACACAGTTAAACAAAGTTAACAACTTCTAGTCCTTCCTTTAGCACTGCTTGAGAGTAGATTAGTACTTCTGACACGTCCTGCATCTATAGACATAAAAGCATTAACTCTCCATTTACCCGGATGAAGGTAACAAAGCAGAGGAGAGAAATACAAGCTGACCAAGGGAGAGCAGTAGTTCTTTACTCCTGCACTGCCCAAGGTAGTGGGAGAATGGGGCTGGGAGAGGTTGAAGCAATATTTTCAGAGCATCCTCAAACTCCAGCATGGTTGTTTGAAGTCAGGTTCATAATTCCAAGCACAAGCACTCCAGTGTGGGTGGGTGCTTAAAAAGTGCTTCATAAAACGCAATCCCTCATTTATTTCATTGAGATTTCTCCCTGTTTTTTCTAAATTTACCAATTTTTAGGTATCTAAATTTGGCTCTAGGCCCTCACTTTAGATGTGCATTTCTTAGAGAAAATGTTGGTTCAAAGGCTTAGTTTAGAATTACACAGGGGCAGGAACCAGGAAAACAGACAACGAAATTAGTAGCCACATCTGAAGGATTTAGAGCCCCAGAGAAAATAATCACACACCTCTCTGGGTAAGTACAGAAAGGTTCAGAAGCAGCATTTTAATCCTCAGGAGAGAAGCTCAGCCTGATCAGTCCTGAGTGGTGTCAGGGTGTTCCCTCCGGTTGGCACACAGGGTGGGAATGAGGTCCACTCCATCTGAGTAGAAGGAAGGCCACTACAGGAGTCAGCTCTCCTGGATAGTACTGCCCTATTCAGCCCCGCCACCTTCTAGAGAGGAGTGCTAGTGGGAGAGCACGGTGCTTTAGATGTGTGATTTCTGCAGGTTGCAGCCATGTTACATGAATCTGTACCCTACAAGATCAGGAGTGGATGGCAGCTCTAACGCAATTTCACAGATTAGGAGACAGATAGGTGAAAGCACTTTGACAAGATCCCTGTGCAAAGCCTCCACCAGAATCCCAAGGCTGGTTTCTGAGCAGCCTTGCAATGGTGTAGTGCTGGGTATCTCTAACTGACTTCCATCAAACACTTCGGCTTTGCGGGACGGAAGTGAGAGCTCTCACCTCCCCGACAGGGATGGTTAAATACAAGACCGGAGTCACCAGTTTAAGAGATAAAAGGAACAACAGCAGACAACACCTGCATCCTACAACGGCGTATTTCTCATTCAGATGAAGCATTCGGCACCTATCAATCCCGTGCAATTGAAACGGGCTGTTTTGTACAAGCCTCCCTGTCAACATTGAAACCCCATTCCCAGGGCGAAGTGGGTACTGAAGACTGGATGTCTTCAGTACTGGATGAAGTGCATGGCCGTTCTTAGTTGGTGGAGCGATTTGTCTGGTTAATTCCGACTGTTGTTTTCAAATGGCCACCTGCCTGCATGCCCCAGACATACAACATTTGACGCTGCCAAAAGGGAGAAAAGCTAAGGAGAATCCCAGTCTTGCACTTACTGAAGTTAAGGAGCATTTTGTCTTAATGCCTTTCAAATACTCTGATTTCAGTGGCAGCAGAAACTGGACCATGGAGCAGAGCAGTGAATCAAAAACCTCTAACGAGCTGAGACGAGTGAAGGGAAAATGAGAATTTTGGCTGAGCATCTTTTCTGATAAGTAACTTCTCTGCCCAAGTTCCCTGCTCAAAAGTTAGGTCTCTTTATCCAAAAGGCAGTTTTATACACTGAGATAACTAATACCAGCTCTCTCTTGCTATAAAATCTCTGCTGAAGCAAGTAACAGGTAGCTCTTGGAGCAACGAGCAGCTGGTATCTTCCATCCATTTGCCATTCACCATGCCTAACTGCTTTGCAATAAAAACTGTTTACATGTTGGTTCCAGTAAGATGTGTCGATCAGACAGCTTTATTCTGGCACCGCTTTTACAAGAAAAGCATGGCCTAAGACTTTGGACCTCTAGCCACTTCCCAGGTTGCACTGACCTGTCAACATTGTACATGACTAATAAAGAAGGGCTTGGTATGCAGGGTAAAGAGCGCTTCTAATTACACTTTAGATCTGCACATGTTTTTCACCAATGCAGTTACAAGTGGACTCACGTACTTCTAGTCTGTTGAGCCAGATTCCAAATGATGTGAAATCTCGCGCTCTGAATGCAGTGAACAAGACAGGACTGATCAAACTTCTAAATAAAAGCAAAAGCATCGGAAGAAATACTTAAAACTATGAATTGAAAACGCAGATGAAGATGCGTGTGTTTGCCTTGTAGCTATCACAAAGCAAAGTGGATTTAAATAGCTCTCAGAGAAATTTCTGATTTATATCCCACATGAAATATCTGACTAGTGCCAAAGGTGTGTATAGTGGTCGCCTTTCAAATGCGGTATTATCCACCAAAGAAGAAGTGGTATCAACATGCATGAAATCACTGCGCTTTCTGGCTAACAGTAGTTCTAATTCATGATTATTCAAGTACTTCTCTAGCCAAGAGGTACCAACTCTACAATCCTACCAGAAGCTCCCAAAATTTAGCAGAGGAAAAGTCAGCCTCTTAATTAGAAGAAAATCCATAAGCCATTCTCTCCTGGCCCATCTGTGGTATTAATGGGGTCAAAGATATGTTGGGAAGCTTAGAGGTGAGGCTATCAGACATGTGGATCTGGTCTGGCCCTCAGGGTTCAGTCTAACTAGCGTTCTGCAGCTCGGAAGCACAGGGGTATTGACCTTGCCAAGGGTTATAAAGTACATGTGCTAAGTGTTAATGAAGTATGGGGAATGCCAGCGGCTTGAAGGTTTGGGCTTAATGAACTGGGCCTGTACTAGAAACAGAAAGAGTAAGAGTCTGTAAGAGGCCAGCAGGTGAGACATCACAACTGCTCTGCAGCATCAGTCCAGACACAGAGCACTACTCAGGGAAGGTCCCAGCTGCCTTTTGCTGCCATGGAGCTCCAGGTCTACTGTAGAGTCTAGCTCTGGAGTATTCATCATGTGTGTATGCCTTATCAAACTCATGAGTAAAGAGGTATGAAAGCAACAAAAGGATTTTCCTTGTTACTTTGCTACAGGACTAATTGCATAAAATATGAAGCAATTGGAGTACTCTGTGTTGAAATCTCTATAACCAAATGTTTTCAGAATGCCTCATCCTGGCTGGGATGCAGTAAAATATGAACGTCTTTCTTTTCAGGGCCATGTTCTGCAATGATTTAAGAGAGAAATATGAAGAGAAGATCATACTTAAAGGAGTTGACGCAGAAACCATGAATATACTCTTGGACTACACCTACACCAGCAAGATGCTCATCACAAAGCAAAACGTACAGAAAGTCTTGGAAGCTGCCAGCCTCTTTCAGGTACAGATAACTCAAACGCACCGATCCAGTCTTGTTGCTCTGGCAACACCATGTCTTACCCTGGTTAACGCACTGCAAACTTCTCTGATTTCACGGGTACTGGAAGCATTTTGCTTCATATTTACTTACATTGTGGTAAAAAATGGCAGTCGCAGCCATGTACTGGAATTTTGCTGTGCTGGGTGCCGTGCAAACAGGCAAACAGACAGGCTCTGCCTCCAAGAGCTGCTCCCATGTGCTGCCTGCCAGGCAGCAGGGTTGTGTTGCTGGGACAGTGCTCCCCAAGGTTCAGGTCAGCCTGTGAAGGCCAGTCACCCTCCAGCGCAAAAGAGTTAGTGGGCACTGGCTGGCATGACCAGCCAGAGCAGGAAGCTAACTTTGTCTCTCCCTCTCCATTGCCTTGAGATGAAGGCTCACCAGCCAAAGTTAGCATCCTCCTTTGTAGGACTCTTGATGTAAAGGGTTTTCATCATGACCTGGGACTTGTGGGAAGTCAGACTTGAGCAGCGTTACTCAGTCTTTGGTCCATGAGGTATTCACGTGTCCTGTAAATCACCTGTGAGGTCTACCAAATTGCAGTCCCTGGTACCAAGCTGCAAATTGCTAACAAATTGCAACCAGCATAACCTGCCAAGTGCCAATGTGTGTATGTGTGTCCAGTCTTTTCATAAAGGAAGGCAAGAAACACCTGACTCTGTAATCATCATGGTTCATTATGAACTTCAGATTCTTGAATCTTACACGGGGGGTTTTGCTCTGAAATGAACCTGTGGCTTTTGGGGTAATGGGAACTGGTACTTGCTGTGGGAAGAGAAGGGAAAGTTATCACACAGTGCTCGCCAAGGTAACTCAGAAAAGGTGGTGTAGCTTTAATGTCGCCTGGGGCTGGAGTGCAGTAACTTACTGACATTTTCAGCAGACCAATACTGCAAACTGTTAGCACTCAAAGGTTACTGTTGGTTCATTTTCAGGACACTTTTGTGTGTTCTTTTTGTTTTCTTCTGAACCTTTTTTCCTTAGGATCATTCCTCAGTTTTTTTTTTTTTCCTGAAACCATCAAAAGTATAAACTTACATTTTTTTCCCTTCTCTTCCCTATTTTTCATTAAAATTAAGATTAAATTTGATTCCCAAGGCTGGTGCTTTAAGAAAACTATCGAATGCTGTTAGAGTAATGATAAAATTGTGAGGGTGCCATGAGCGAGAATAGTAAACTAGAAAAACCTAGAAAACCAGGAATGTTCAACTAAAAGCAGTGATCCCAAGTCTTACTGCAACGGTCTTGGATACTATCAAGATTTATAAGGCCTTAAAGCCTCTCATTATACACGGGTGAGGGTTTTGGCTGAAAATGTGTTTTGTGTAAAAATGATTTAGTAACTACTAGCATTCTGCCAGATTGTCTCTGCTATTTATACCAAAGAACAAACAGAAACAGTTGAAAGAGTCAAATGTTTCATTTCAATATATCAACAGCTGAAAAGATTAATTCTGCAATTTATTGTAACATTTTTGTTTGGGAAATTCTTTCCTTTCCAATTAATGACATCTGAGAAAACCAAATTCCAAATAGAACTTTTTTACCTGACTAGCAACAATTTCTGGCAGTGCCTCTTTTCAATCTCTCAGACTTGACAAAGAACCAAAAAAGAAATCACTTGCACAGTTCTAGATATTCCAATATAGATACTCTGCTTTTCTTCAGAAATTATTTTTGAAAAAGTTTTACATAACTATGCCTTCCCTTAGTCCCTTCCAATAAGTTTTGACCAAATGCAGCCAAAACTGACAGCAGGAGGAGGTGGAAGGCTATTCAGAGAGAGCAGAAGTACCCTCTGCAGTGTGCTTTGTACACAGAGATTTCCTCCTGGGAGAAGCAGGTGAAGGGTTTGGAACAGGGAGCTGCTGAACAGCTAAGCCCCACCCTGAAGTGACCCAGACAAATTTTTTCCACCTAGAGCACAGTTGCAACATGAGTTCAATAGTCACCTCCTCTGTCTGGGCTGGTGGCTGCCCAGCCACCATGCTCGCAAGGCTTCTGCCCACCCTGGATCCAGCCCAGCACCCTCTGCGGGGTGCCGCACTGCCTGCGGAGCAGCTCATCTTTTCACCTCTTGGTAGGGCCAAGATCTCAGCTGCTTCTCAGGGCTGTGGCAGAGAGCTCTGCTTCTCCCGCGGTAATTCAACAACAACCTTCAGACCTGCCTACACCCCTCCTGCTCCCCCCAGGAACCTCTGTATTACCCCACTCCCTCAGCATGGCTTGGGTGAGGGGCCACGTCAGCTGCTTTGGTGGAAGCAAAGAGATGGTGGGAGGGAAGGAAGCTTCTGAGCAGATGTAAAAGAAACAGTATTGTCGTGAAAGGCTGTGACAACCACTGCCATGGAAATGCCAGCTGCAGTGGGAACAGCAGGGGATGCCCCCGAGCTGCCTCGCTCTGACTGCTCTAAGCAGAGCAAGGCTGCTCTGCCCCCAGGGCACAGCTGAAGCACCACCAGCCTGATGGCCTTACTGACTCCCAAAGCACCTCTCATCTGTATGTTAATTCACTTTTCATGAACAAGACACTATAAGGAAAATACCTTGTCAATTATCTGAAAACCACCCTGTAGCCACTTAGCAGTGAACAGCCAGGGTGGCTGTCGCAGGACAGTTCTAGTTATACCGCAGCCACTGCGCAGTGCCAGCCGTGCCAGCCAAGAAGGCATGATTTGCTAACAAAGGGCTTCTGGGCAGCTCCAGGTTGGAGATCGGTTCGCAGGCTCAGAAAGCTGTCAGCTCCTCAGAAGGCCACCCTGCAAAGGCCGCTGTGCCCCTTCGCTGCCCAGCTGGCTCCCTGCCGTGGGGCTCCCTTGGGACGCAGGTGTTACTGCTGAGCTGGGACGTGCTGCCCCTGCAGCCACAGGCAGAGCTGGTGGCTGAGGGCAGCGCAGCTGCAGGGTGCAGTATCTGACCCCAAAGTGTGCTGCATGCAGAGAGGGATTATGAATAAGAGCCCTTTCAACCACTGTTCCCTTCCCTTTCTGGGGGTTATAGCAGGAGGCAGGACTGCTGAGACTGCTTACACTAGACAGTTCAATCAAAGCTGGGACAAGCAAGGACTTGAATGGGGAGAAAAAATTTTATTATTCAAAGAGAAGGCCAAGTGGAGGCCAGGTAAGCATATGGGATGTCTCTAGCAAGTAAGAACCTGGATTCAAAGGGGTATTAGGAGAAGGACCCAGTTATTAAAGAAACTGTTCCCAGGGAACTGGGCTTTTAAAATGCCTAGGGTGGCATTAGGAGGGGTACTCGCAGAAGGGAAAGAAGAAAATTTTAGAGCTCTGCAAGAATAATCAGAGCAGATGAAGCAGAGGCTCAGGGGTGTCTTTCTCTTGGGTGCTCTCCTGAGTCACCTGCTCTCATGGGACTGACTGAAGCATGCCCAGCAAGTTTGGGGGATTTTGGGGGGGAGTTTTGTCTCTAAATGAAGGGAGTGGTTGGGAGACAGTGCAGCATGGAGATGAGGAGGAGCAGCCAGGGAAAGTCCTGCCTTGATATGCTCCCAAGTGGTCTGACCTCTCTGGTTAACCCTTCGGTGGTGACCGTTTCTCACACCCACACCTCGCAGTTCCGCATTCATCTGGCCACAAACACAGCTACCCAGTGCGATCAGTGGCGCCTGCATGCCCGTTAGACCCGTGTGCACCGCCTGGGAGAAAACCCTCTGGTGTCATCTTGTGAGTATCGCTCTTAACAAGCCACGTATAAACCATTAGAGCACTCTACAGTGGTTGGGCCATAGGCTGGTGAGAACGTCATTTTGGTGTCTATTCCCAGACTTGTGGATGACTTGATGAATGACCTTGGCAAATCCCAGATTTGTTTTTTTGCATGTCATTACTGCCAACTTTTAAAAGGCTAATGCTTAACCTGCCTCAGGTCTGAGGACTACCTGACGTTGGCAGAGTCCTTTCAGATCCTCAGGGAAACACACTGGTGAGTTCAAAGTGTTAACCTTGTGCTAGCCCAGAGAACAGGCAACGTGAGCGTGGCAGGCACCGAGGGGCTGCCGAGCTCTGCCGTGGTGCCACATCGTGCCGCTGACGTATTTATATCACAACGGCAGCAACATATTCTGAGACCTCGTGTACCCTTGTTCATCAGTCAGTTGCATTTCTCTAAACTCTTGACCATATCTAAATGTAAAACAGGAACCAGGTAGTCTGTACGCAGTGTCTGCGATCGCTCAGCCCTGGTAAACAGTCTAAATGTGTCAACACGACACTGCCAGGTCTGGAAGATTCTACCCTAATTACTGAAACAAATCTACATACTACAGTATTTAAAAATGTTTCGCTTCCTCTTTGCCCCTAAATTACTGTTGTGCAACTTTCCCCAGTGGGACAGAATGAGTTAAAATCATTTGCTTGCTGACGCTGGATGGAAAAAGGACCCAAAAAGCATGGACGGAAATGCACAGCATCAGTTCTGACCCATCTTTCTGTATGTTGCTGTTTGCACTGCTCAGTGGCAAAACCAACATGAAATACTGATGTCCTATCCGTATCTGAAATCACAGAGGTGATGGAAAGCCCAGGATGAAGCACTGTAACTTATAAGTTCTACCCCAAACTGGTTCCAAATTCCTGAATAATCACCAGCAACCCAGCTCACATTGTAGTTCATGGCAAATGCCCTGCAGACGTCTGTGGTCCAGGATCTGCACATTTGGGACCCTCAGGTGGGGCTACTGTGCAAAGGAAATTAATGACAGTAGTTGTGATGCCCTATTGAACGTAAACATGGGAAATTCTTTGATTAAGCAGACTCTGTATGTAAAATGCACATCTATGTTTTTTTGAACCAATGGTGATGACAAGGAAAACAAAGGTCACGAAAACCTCCGAAGGCCTCCCCCACAAGAGACACTTGCCAGACAACCCTGGCTGTCAGGCAACTCAAAGATTTGCTGATGGTCAATTTCTTCCTGCCACGTCCCCCAGTACAGGACAGCATGCCCATACACTCTGGGGGGACCACACTTTGGCCCAAACCTCCCGGACCCCAGCACTCTTTTTCCACCACCCTTGCAAGGCCTCAGACACATTCAGAGTTTGGATGGTGGGAGCATAAATGCAGACGGTGGAGCCACCTGCACTCCAAAACCAGACTCCCTTCAAGTTGATCTGAGCTGACATGCAAGATGAAGGAGGGTAAGCACATCTGAAGCCTGAGGACCTTATCTGTGTTTTGTAATTCCATGTTGCTAGTGCTTTGAGATTTCATGGAGGGAAGGGGAATGGTAGAAGACCCTTTACTTTTGTGAAACAAATAAAATTATGACTGTCACAGGTCTTCTGTGTCCTGCAAGAGGGAAAAGGAGTAATACAGATGCAGAGGGAGAAAAAACAGTGGGAGGAAGAAATTTTCATTTCAGACTGCAGATTCTGGGAGATACCTGTCCTCGTATGACTGATTTCTTGTCTCCCCCAGCTCTTTGCTGTACTGCGCATGGCTGGTTGGGACCCAGCCCCAGAGCTCCATAGCTCTCCTGTGATACAGTCATGCAAGTAACCACTCTGTGCTTATACATGCTTTTTCCGTCCATAGTTCCTTCGCATGGTAGATGCTTGTGCCAGTTTTCTCACCGAAGCCCTCCAGCCAGAGAACTGTGTCGGCATCCTGAGGCTGGCTGATGCCCACTCCCTGCATAGCCTGAAACAACAAGTGCAGAACTACATTATCCAGAACTTCACCCAGGTCCTGAACTACGAGGAGTTCCTGGAGCTGCCGGCCGACATCCTCTGCAGCACGTTGAAGAGTGATGACCTCTATGTCACAGAAGAGGCACAGGTGTTCGAAACTGTAATGAACTGGGTTCGCTACAAGGAGTCGGAAAGGTTTCCTCTCCTGCCGTACGTGCTGGAGAACGTCCGGCTGCCCCTCTTGGACCCCTGGTATTTTGTAGAGACTGTTGAAGCCGATCAACTCATTAGACAATGTCCAGATGTCTTTCCTTTGCTCCAGGAAGCAAGAATGTACCATCTGTCAGGCAATGAGGTGAGTAAAAAAGGAAGGTATTTGCTGCTCTTTCTAAATGTCTCATGCTTCTGCTCAAAAATCCCATCGGAAGGAGCAGCACCATGAGGCAGAAAAAGGTACTCACACTGAAGTTTCACTAACTGATGCTACTGAAAAGTCAAGGTGGGCCTCACCAGTTATCCTGCTGATTTAGGGAGTTTAGAAGCTTTGGTAGGTTGTTTTAAAACAAAGTGTACAGCTTCCTGTTTATGAACCTCTGAGCTCGACCCTTCGTACACACACTTGTACAGCTAAACAAAGACTCCAGGTGACTTCCCTAGTAAAAAGGCAAATGGTGTTACTCCTGACACCTCACCCTCTTAGCTATTATTTCAAGCCTAAGAAAAGGAAGAATAATTTTCTCACTAAACTGTGCCACAATCTGTAATGACTCTTTCAAATCTGAATATGTAACATCTCCATCTGTTACATATGGGGAGAAATGTTTCAGAGAGAACCTCCCGTGAAGAAGACGGTCTCTTCCCAGAGGAGAGGTCTGCCTATTTTCCTCATTTGCAGAGGTCCCTGCACCCAAAGAGACAGGTTCATCCTGACATCCAGGGGAGTCCTGTCCTGCCTGCTCAAGGTAGGCTGTGGTGGATCTCCAGTTCTTCAATTGCCCGTCCTCTTTGGAAAGTTAGGTATCATCAGTCACATCTCCTGGCCCAAAATATGGGGTAGAGGGGAGAGCAACCAGAGGTCAGATTTCACAACGGGAGCAAAGGTATATGAGCGTGTGAGGAAACGTGTGCCTCCTCAGTCAGAGAGTCAGAGAAAGGCAGGAGGCCTCAGGAGCATGTTGTGGACCCATCGTTAACAGTGGATGTGTTGCTGGCCGGCGGGGAGAGACCAAGGGCTCTTTGTGCCGGTGACTGTGTAAGACAGTACATGACGACCAGGGGCAGTGCCAGGCAGTCTGGTGGGAACTCCTCGAGGAAGCCTTGCCCCACTCAGCAGTGCTGTCAGGTCCACGCAGGACAGATAAAGGGAGTGTTGTTCAGGGTTGAACACTCATCTTCAAAGGGGCAGCCGTCAGAGGCAGCCCTGCCAGCTATCCTCCCCGGGGCTGACGCCTGGCAATGGTGACAGACGGGTTAAAACCAGAATTCTGAAAGCTGGCAAGTTCTGGGACAGATGTTTTAAAAAATTTGCCTAATAATTTGCTAAACATAGGGAAAATACAAGATTTATGTCTGTGTAAATAAATTTTTTTAATATAGATAAATTATGCCAATTTATAGAAACATGTTAAAAGTAGAAAGAGAAGTAAAACTGTAAGCAAGCTGCCTACTGTCACAGCATTTAACCTGTGGGTCCACGGAGTGCTTCTCTGGGGCATGCAGAAGGTAACAACTGCAATTACCACAGAGGAGTGCAGACCTCTCCCAGACAAGTTTGAGGGGCTGCAAATTGGCAAATGCCCTGTGATACAGCATAAGCAGAGGAACAACTTTATGTACTCCCCATGTCTTTTACACTGCATTTCTTCCAGTATGAAAAATTGGGGGGTGGGGGAGGATAAAGAGGTTATTCCTTCTATCCTTAGCGTAGAGCCAGCATACCTCGGGACACTAATGCACTCATTTCTACTTGCTTGCAAGTATTTCCTCCAAGCAGAACACAAGTTTCCAAGCACCCCCTGCATTCTTTGCTCTTGGTGAACATCTACCCGGGAAGTGACTTTTTCCAGTGTCCCTGAAACAAAGACCTGGTCAATAAACTGAGCCAACAGGCAGTAAATTAGAGCTAACCACATTTCAGAGCCTGGTGCTGGCTTTAAGTAAATCTTCAAATTTTGGCTTAAAATTAAGGCTTATAAACAAAGAAACAAATAAAAACCCCCACAGTTGAGAATTGTTATTGCTTTGACACTTTAACATATCTCTTCAGGACAAATAATGAGAGCACTTATTTTCTGCTAGCCTAACTGCAGTCTTGCTCTCTCCAAGCTCCCCAGGGCATACACAAACCTTGGGGCCCTCCTAACTTGCCCTCACTCTGTCAGCCCAAATAAAACCTGTCCTCTTCAGCTGACTCACATGCACCCACCCTTGTCACTAGTGCTCACCTTCATAGCTCTTGGTGCCGCCCTGGGAATTCCCAAAAGCAACGAAGTCCAGTGTTGGAGAAATCCTGCTGAAAGAAGGATGCAGAAACCTCTACTGAATGCTTCTAGGATGCTTTCCAGGCTTTCAACTTAGACAGCATTTGATAATTGGTTCAGCTGATGTAAGCCAGTTGTGATTTGCAAAACAGGTAATCAGAAAAAAGGTCACCAGACCTTTCTGCAATTGTAGGTGTAAGTGCCCTGTGTACTCACTCTGTCTTGCTTGCATTTAGATTATTACAGAAAGAACCAAGCCCAGGATGCACGAGTTCCAGTCTGAGGTGTTTATGATCATAGGGGGCTGTACAAAAGATGAGAAGTTTGTAGCAGAAGTGACTTGCCTGGATCCTTTGAGGCGAAGCCGCCTGGAAGTAGCAAAATTACCAATCACAGAGCAGGAGACGGAGAATGAGAATAAAAAATGGGTGGAGTTTGCATGCATTACGCTAAAAAATGAAGTCTACATATCGGGTAAGGAACAAGACATTGGGAGTGGAAGAGGGGAGCAGAGGGTTCTCATAATTGTTTCCAGCTTTTATCGAGAGCATGCTTGAGGCAGCTTTAGGAGAATTAAGCACTACAGGTATTCCTAACTCTGGAGCTTTGGCTTTGAACAGGCTCCACAGAAGCACTGGATGTGTGAGGACACAGCCTAGTCCTGGTTTTAGCACAGGATCCCTTTTCAAACAATATTAATCTATATACATGGCTACTTGTGTGCGGCACCCTAAACACTCAGTGACTGTGGTCACGGAAGGGCCCATGAGAACAGTTTACGAAACATAAAATGAAGAATAATTGCTCCAGCATCTTCTTATAACCAGTCCATTTGCAGCTCCACATGCATAAGCAAAATCCTGCCAGAATCTGACTCATTCTGCAAGGATCAGTAAAGAACCTGCAGGGAACAGTCACCGCTGTTTGGCTGCTACCTGAAAACTGCACTTTCAGGAGCATTTCAACAGCGGATCAGGCAGGACTGTAGAAGCGCCCACTTGCTAACGGCAATATTAACTATCAAAGCCAGATGAAATCCAATGGTCCAGACACACAGCATGGGTCTGAACATAACATTTGCAGGCCCTCATCCTGAGAGCTTCAGGAGGCACATTTAATTCCCACACAAATACAGTTGAGCTTCATGTAGGGGTTTGATCCTGGAGCTACAGTTTTTACTTTGATAATCAAAAGGGTTAAACTCAAGCTTGCTAGTCAGTTTGACAGCTGGTTTTGATGGCCTGTCAAAAACAAGTTTGATGATCTCATTCTGCTTTCCAAAGAAAAAGTGACAGCAAGCTGATAATCACTGTCACGTTACAGACCACGATACAGAGCAGTGCCTCCATGGGTAGGACACTTTTTCCTGCAAAATCATCCACCAAATTCTATGTTCACTTAAAACAGGACAGTAGAAAGGAGGAGGGAGGGCTAAAGTGTGAGTGCTTTGCTTAAGTATGAATAGTGGTCCATTGCCTTTATTCAAATATCTTCCATTGCATTCTCCTTTTTGGGAATCCACATATTTTTATCACCTCATTACAATTTAAAGTTTATTAAATCTTTATCCTGGGATAAGAATTAGATTATTCCTTCCCTAGTTAGAAATAAAGGAGGTTTTTCCTTTCAGCCCACCATAGGGTGTTTCTTTTTACCCTGGTGGCAGACCCTCTGTTAAAAGTTAGCTGTAGAGGGGAACCTAAGTCAAACATCCCGACTAGGGAACATCCCTCACACCTTCACACCCTTGAGTTGAGAGGTCTCTTTTCCATTTGCCTTTAATCTCTTACCCTTTCCTCTCTTTCAAGGTCACAGGCTTTTTGTTTCTTCTTATTCTTGCCATCTTTTCCAGTGTCTCTTCTCCGCTTTTCTTTTATGCTCTAGCCAGGCTACTTCCAGGCCAGGCTAACCCCTCCCCTGCTATGGTGAGTCTAAGCTGGCTTTCCTCTTGTTGCTATTCTCACAGGTCCTCTTTCTTTCTTCTCTGCTTAATTTCATATTTTTTACTCCCTCCTTCCATTCCCTCTTAGCCTTTCTCCTATCTGCTTTTCACCCTTCCCACCCAACTAAAGGGCAGAGTGGACCAAAGTCAGTAGTTTCTTTCCAGCTAAACCAAATTATTAGTGGCTCAATCTCGATTAAACATCTGCCTCCTCCTGTGTGTCCTTCTACTCTTGTTTCTTTCTTCTAGCTGCTGTGACTTGGTTCTTTCCTAACTTGACCTCCCCTCCCACATGCTCATTTTCCTCGGTATCTGGGTACAGTTTGGAGTCTTCCCTGCTCTTTTAGTATCTGAACAATAGGAAAGTTCTTTGCACAAGATTATGACTACTTTTAGATCGCCATTTCCCTGAACAGTTTAAATGCTTTGACTGGATGGACCGAAACACTACATTTGTAGTATAACTAAAAATGACATGAATTATCACTCACCATTCTCTTACTTTTACTAATTTAGTTACAATTTTTCCTCAATTTAGAAAGAACTGTGGTCTAGAGAAAGAACAGACACAAAATAAACCTCCAGTTGTCTCAAAAATCTCTCCCTGCCCCCTGATGTGCAGCAAATTCACCCGCCTGGTCCAGCTCAGGCTTCTACCAGAGGTTCAGCCTGTGCAGGAAAGAACAAGCTCATGTAAAAGGGAAATTTCAAGGGAGGGTAAGGGAAACACCTGCAGTCTCTCAGCCCCATTGTGTCCATGAATGCCACATTCAGGCCCTTCAGCCACTTCAGCTATTTGAGTGCAAATAAAATTCAACGCATACATGTGAAAAATACTGAGACAAAAGCATTACAAACGACTCTTTCTAGCATGCTAATTATCTCCTATTCAATCTGCTATTTGGCCCAGAGATGAGCTCCGTCACTTTGCAGTGATCTGCCTGCAGTACAGAATACCAATGAAGGCAGAGACTTTCTCCATGGAATATGAATTCTGTTTTCAGTATATTCACCAGTGAAGCAAATGTTTAATCAGGTTGCAGGTGATGGAATAAGTTACTCAGTCTGTAAATGCGGTTTTAGGCTTAACTAGTTCCATTTGTATTGCAGTTACACCAAAAATTATACGCAAACAAAAGTGCTTGTTTAAAACACTACTCTCCGCTTTAGCATGAGTAAAGACTCACTTGCAAGTCAACTCTAGAGTGAGTTTGCAGGGTCCAATTTTGATCTTCAATCTATAAATATGAAACAAATCCAAGTCAGTAGAGAAAGAGATTTGAAGGAGAGGTACAAAAAAAAGAGATTCCAGCCATATGGTCCCAAGGTTGAATAGTAAAACTTCTAATATGTCATGCAGGACTACTATCAATTAGGAGTTCAGAGTCAGGTCTTCTATTTTAGGATGTAAACAACTAGGCTAGCTGACTGGATCTACCCTGCGCAAACTGGCACTTCCCCAGTGCAGGCCTGTCTTTGAGGGATTTGGCACTACCAACAGCAGCACCCTCCACTATCTTATTTAAATCATGTTTGTTTATTTGTCACTTCCCAGCATCCTGCAAAGCTCTGGTGGTGCACAAAAATTGCCTGCATATCACCATGCTGTGTGTGGTTGGTCATTACTCAGTGTTAATATGGAAGTGGTTGTGGTCTGGTAAAGTGGGGAACAGTGATTTATCTTTACTGAATATTTGGCTGTAGAAATTGTTCAGAGTTTCCTTCACTATTAAGTAAGCTAAATGTAGAAATTTTCTTCTTGTGTAACAGGGCCAGGCCATTGGTGTAGGTAATTAAGAAGCTAATAATAAGGACCAATGATTTATTTTCTATTGTGAGAGAACATTTTTAAATTTAAACATATTGGAGATTTTGAGTAAATACAAGCTATGCTATCATATTTACATGTGTCATGTACACTGCAGGTGGCAAAGAAACAAAGCATGATGTCTGGAAATACAACGCCTCCATTAACAAATGGATACAAATTGAGTATCTAAATATCGGGCGATGGAGGCATAAAATGGCTGTGTTGGGTGGCAAAGTATATGTCATTGGAGGGTTCGATGGCATGCAGAGAATCAACAGCATGGAAGCATATGATCCCTTTCATAATTGCTGGTCAGAGGTAAGATACTGCATCACATAACATTTTACTCATTTGGAACATTTTAATCAGAAAATGTTAGGGCTTTGGATTATAAAAATGAACAAGACAGGATCTAGTACAATTCTCTTAAGTATTTCTGGTCTGTAAAAACCCTAAATATTTTTTCTATAGAAATACGTATCCTTCAGAAAGTAAAATCACAGGATTCTTGCCAATCATTGCCTGTGAGACATCTAATGCCTAACTTTCCTTTTCTTAGTTGGCTTTTAAAGCTAGTAGTCCATAAATCAGTGAGTAAAAGTATAGTATACATGAACCAGAGCACAGGCTGAAAACTACTGCCCTGATACATAGTATATATATAATGTGTATATCAACCTGTGCATTATGTATGGTATGGGTTATACATTTAAGTTGAAAGTACAGGTTTCAAGGTAAACAGAATGGAAAAAAACCAGTTCTACTAACTGTACTTCAAGCAATGAGGAGAGTATTAGGCAGCCAATTAATCCATGAAATTAATGAGATTAGGCATCATAATGGCAGATATAAACCCTAGTTTTTAGATCATACAAAGCAATGCAGAGGAATCTAACAATCACAGCTGCAAGGAGAAAGATCAGTACGAACAAGTTTCTTGTGTTTTTTCACTGTACTTAAGTATGTAAAGGACATTTGGGGCATTTCTGACATTTGCTAGCTTTTGAATTGTTGACAACGTAATTTTAATAACAGCATTTGAACAGAGCATATTTTTATTAAGGAGTTTACAGTCTTAAGAAAAAGCTGAAACATACTTCTCCCTTATCCCTAGAAATATCATCTTCTGAACCCTACTGATCATCTTAAAAGGAATGTCTGACTTAACTCACGGTCTCCCACCCCGTAGGCATCAGTCTGACTACTCGAGATCAAAATGGTTACTAATGATTTTTTACGGTCACACAGGCTGCTCCCCTCATGGTCAATGTAAGCTCCTTTGCAGCAGCGAGCTACAAGAAGAAACTCTACGTGATTGGGGGAGGACCCAACGGAAAGCTGGCGACGGACAAGACTCAGTGCTATGACCCTGCGACCAACACGTGGAGCCTGAAAGCTGCCATGCCAGTAGAAGCCAAATGCATTAATGCTGCAAGTTTCCGTGATCACATTTATGTTGTGGGTAGGTGAAGCATTAATGTTGCTTCTTGTCTAGACACAGCAGGGCTTGTTTCTGTGTGTTAGTTTTACCCACAAACTCTATGGAGTGTAATCAAATGGTCAGATGGCTCTTCCTGTTGAGCTTAGTGAGGGATGGGAATCCAGCACATTCACAAACAGTAGTGAAGAGTCACCAAGTCAAACTCCCTGTTAGCGTGGTAGGTATCTTGGAAAGCTGGAGCTAGCCCAGAGACAACTTAAAGCCTCCAAAGGTCGGTTCAAGGTGGCAAGGGCATGACCTCATGGCTACATCATGTCCCCTCTCCTCTCCAGGGGCATTACACAGCCCACTGCATACAGGATTTATGTAGGGATATGAGTACTAGGAGCAGGTCATGGGAGCAGAGCCACTGACACCCAAAGACCCAGAGCTCTTCACTAGATCACACTTGGGGTTAATTCAGTCGATTGCCAGAACTGGAAGCAAAGATGGAAGAACAGGTGTTTAATGGTGATGAGCTGAACTGTGGAGGGAGCCTGCACACATCTCCAGATGGTGCTGGAAAAACCAAAAGAAGGAAAGAGGAACATTTGTTTCCAAAACAGGAGCTCTGAAGAGTTCCCCCCGCCCCAGCCCTGGTGCAGAAAGTTTCTCACTTGCAGTATAATCAATATGGTGCTGAGGGCTGGCATAGAGCCAGGGTATCACCAAATAGTAAATGGAGTTCTGAAGGGAGATTTATAATGTGCATGTGTGTGCACATACATATATATATATACACACGTGCACCTTGTGTGTATGTAAATACCTTGTGCTTCTCCTCAGCACAGGGATTGACATCACCCTCTTCACACAAGATGAGAGACAGAAAGAGAAGGCATGACTTACAGGCTAGCTGATACAACTCCCGATAAAATTTGACACGATACTCCAGTTACATTCATTCAGCATCTTTCACCAGTAAACCTATTGTTTCCTGATCTGAGAAACAAATCTAGTTCAATCTGGATAGAAATCAGCCCCACCTGAAGTTTAAAAGGTAAAAGAACATTTGGTTACTGCATCCAAAGCAATCAAATTACCCAGACTGATGAATTGCCAACTGCCAGATGAATCACTAACTAATGTGTATGTTTTCAGTCTGCTCCAATTGGGAAATAAAAATTGTTTAAGGCACCTCACAGTGACTTGATCATCCCTGGAGTACTGGATTAGTATTGTCAAAACCAATATTTATTAGAACTACAGTAGATAAATATTCACTTTGCCAACAGGTAGGATCCCAGGCATTGTTGCAACTCATCCATAAGACCATGGCTTCAAGGTTTCCCCAGCCCCATTCTATACAGTTGAAGACAGACCCAGTCCCTGCAAATTTCAGACTAAGAACCATTCAGCTGTTGGTACTCGCAGGAGGGAATATCTTTCCATAGCTTTTCTTGGGTACTGAGGCATTGGCCATTTTTCAGAAGAAAAGGGCCTTGCAAAATTGGAAAAAGTGCACAGAAAGTTTCAAGAATCACTGCAGATTTAGGAAACGTGGAGAAACTGAAGGTCACTCTCTGTTTAGCTTATCCATACGAAGATTACGAGTTCAGTCTGACAAACCCCTAAATGAGGAATGAGCTTTTGAAAATAGCCAGCTCCAGGTAGAAGGAGGTTTAATGGGTAGATGGACCCTGAAGTTAGAGGAGTCAGTGAAGAAATCATGTACCCATTTCTAATAATGACAGCTTACCACGCCTAGTCCTTCATGATCTAAGCTCTTCTAAACAAGATTGTATTTTTCTAAAGTTGTGTCCTTAGCTGAAGCAGCAGGTATGAGAAAGGTCTGCTGCTGGGTGCACTGTGCTCACACTGCATGACCACAGCAGTTTGTTCTGGTCTTAAATTCCACAGCCTTATGAACAATAAGTGGCCTTCTATGGACCTGGCTTTCAAAAAAATAAAGTATCCTCTGACCTTGTTTTTTCTTAGCTTTGGGGCATAAATCATTCTTAGGAATGTCAGGAATGGAGCCTTGCTGAAGTGGGTGGTTTAGTTAAAATCTTTTACAGGAATGGTCAGTGCAAACTGATATCCATTTCCTCTCCAGGTGGGGCAATGAAAGCACTCTACTCCTACAGCCCCGAGGAAGACACATGGTGCCTGGTGACTCAGTTCACCCATGAGAGAGCCAGTTGTGGGATTTCTCCTTGCAACAACAAGCTGTTTATCACTGGTGGCCGAGATGAAAAGAACGAAGTCATTGCGACAGTGCTGTGCTGGGACCCTGAAACTCAGAAGCTGACAGAAGAGTGTGTCCTGCCTCGGGGGGTGTCTCATCATGGGAGCGTTACCCTCAGGAAGTCTTACACGCACATCCGTAGGATTGTGCCTGGGGCAGTTTCTGTCTGACCGTATGAGAACTACAAAGAAACGCGATACCTCCATGCCCCTGTGGCACTGACTGCAATGATGATGTTTTTTAGCTGCAGGTAGCAATGGATGGAAATACCGCCACTAGGGTCCTCTGGGGAGTATCTGTATATATGCCCAGCCCTTGCATTTCCTCTGTATAGTATATCCTTAAATTATCTTAATTCCTTCCCTCCACAGAAAAACAAAGGGACCAGCTGTAGTTTACTCCTGCCAACACAATACCTCCAATCAGGCAAAGAAATGGGATGTGTAGGTGGGAAATTTACTTCCCAGCTGTATCTGCCCTGAAACGTGCTTGAACTGGCTCAGCATGGTCCCAAAGTCTGTTCAACTATTTATTGTGTTAAGTTGGATTTGCAGCACCTTCTAGTGAAAAAGAGAAGATGCTTCTTGGAATGAAAGATTTGTAACTTTGGTGAAACAGAATGTCATTTCCTCCAAAGCTGTGCTTTTTTCCAGTGGTTGGCACATTAGATTAAGTTAAAACTGTTTTGTTTGTTTGTTTGTTTGCTTGAAGACACTTTGTTAGTTTTTCAGTTCTGCATGACCAAAAAAATCCATCTGTTTGCAAACCTTGCTGTCATTCCCAAGAAAGAGACTGCACAGGCTGCAAATATAAATGAACGCTAATCTGGTTCCTCTGAACATTCATTGTAGCTGTTTTCTAATAAAGCAGACCAAAACCTAGTTTCCCTGTTGTTCTATTCTGGGGTGGTTTACTGTTCTGGCTGAAGCTTTTTCCTCTCACTGTGGCTGTACACAAGTGGAGTACCGGTGTCCCCGAGTGCTCGCATCCCTGCCTCCATCCCCGCTGGGTGGCAGTGTTCTCCCAGGCTTTTTCTCACGGCTTTTGAGTTCCTGGAATGCAAACGCACAGAACAGCCTGCTGGAGAGAAAAACAGTTCCAGGTACTGTTCCCAGCCTGATTCCTGGGACCATCACATGCTGTACAGAAGGGGGAAATGTTCAACAGGCCAGGAGGGCCCGAGTCTCAAGTCCCAGCATCTGGGTCAGTTGTAGAGAAAGAAAAATAAACATTGAAGAGGTCACGCCCGGGACGCTCTGGGACACTCTTGGCCAAAGGCTGGGAACATATTCCCGTCCCTCCTCCCCTCCCTAGTTGCTGGAAAGAGCCAACTCACCATTAAATCAAGACAGAAGACACTGTGCAAAACAAATCTGTCCAAGCAGAGAGCAGTGACTCCTTCCAGCCTCTCTCCCTCTCTGGAATCTCTCCTTTTGCCTTATACAGTATTGAAAATAATGTTTCTCTCATGTTGGGCTGAGAAAAGAACATGGGTTCCTGAATTTCAGCACACTAATACCAGAGTGCTCAGCGGTACGGCGGGGCCCCAGACTGTACTGGTGAGTCTGCTGCAACCGTGCAGGCTGAGCAGGGCAGACACAGCCTGTGCGGTAGGTGCACCGCCCCTCAACAGGTCTCCACTGTGTCCTTCCCTCAGAAAGACTGCGAGAAATCCTGTCTCTTCTGCAATTTCCCCATGCCTTGAAACCCACTTCTGTAATTCCGACCAATCCCCACATTTTCTTACTCTAATCTTCACAGTTCTTCCATTTTCAACTGTTTTAATTGTTCCTCTTCCTTCTTAATGCTCCTGTTGTTCTGCAGGGTGCAGCACTTCTCACATTTCCCCACTGGCCCAGATTATCCCATCCTGCTCTACTTTTCAGAGGGCATGAAGAAATGCCCTCTAAAAAGAGTATTTAATTTCAAAAGGTTTTTGTGAAGAACAGTTACCAGCTTTGACTTGGCTAGCAGTACTGACTGGTCGACAGGGACAGAGAAGGTGGATGAATGGGGGTGGTCTCCCTTTCCCCTTGAGGACCTGCACTTCTGTACCTTTATCTGTTGCCAAAACTAATGACAGCAGCTGCTGAAGCTGACCAGTTCTTCCTACTGGGAATCATCCTAAAAACCAGTAGCTCTCAGGAGCTGATTGCTGATTTTCTCCCTGCGATGTCAGTAGCAAAACTTACATTTTTTTGCTCGAGAAAAAATAATCCACTGAGTTGGAAAAATGTTGTCCAAATAAACTTCTAAATACAAATTCTTAACTCCGTATAGCAGAGACAGACAACAGCCTCTTGTCTCTCCTGTGGCAGTTCCCCAGCCACACCTGTAGACCTTGGGCACGCATGAGCCAGATCATTCCTCACCGACAAACACGAGACTGCAGAACCACAGCTTGGCTCCTTTCCCTCTCCTAACTCATGAGAGTCTCTCAAAAATTCTGACATTTTAACAGGAGTTCATGAAGAGTTGTTTTTATTTGCCTCCCTTCTCTTTGTACCTTTCAGATTCATGTTGCAATCTGAAGGACTAGAAGCATGTTGAAAAACAAAACCATTCAGGATCAGTAGTTTTATGAAGATGACAAAAATCATGAGGCTTGTAAAGAAATGGCAAGAACTAGCAGTGCTGTGCCCTCAGTTACCAGCAGCGAGGTGGGTGGAGACAGGAGACAACAGAAATCAAGTTTCAAGGAAACTTGTAATTTCCTTTTCCTATCACGGGTTCTCTCTCATCTGTCATACATACTCACCTCCCACAGGGAATGGCCACAATCACAGTTTCTGTCCAAAGGACATACCGTATCTCGGTGTACAAAAACAGCGACTAGCGAAGCAAAGCGCAGACGACTGCCTGCGGGAGCCGCGTGACCTGTCTCAAGGGCAGCCGGTGCTGTTCCCCAGCGCTGGGACGCAGCCCTGGGGTTCTCGGGGCTGCCTCGAGTGCAACCAGCCAAATGCCAGTTTCCTTCTGACCTATTACTGTATTAAACTTCCCTTAGAAAATGACACAGCCAGCTAGTGGAGCAGGAGTAGACACTCTAATATTAATTACTAAAACTGCAGGAGGTTAATTAGTTTTACTGAATAATTACTCAAATCGTTGCAAATAAACTAAACCCCAAATCCAAAGCTGCGTGCTTGTTTACCTGCCTGGAGATTCGCCGTATCTCGTGACACTGAAACTTATCTTATTTGAGGCACAGTTTTAACTGCAGATTTAATTATTTCTCCAGTGCTGCATGGCACAGACCCAGCCCCTGGAATGAGGTCTGACTCCCTTCAGTCTGGAGGTTACAGACACCACTCAAATGCACTGTAAATCCAACTGAGAGAGGGAAGAGAACAGTGGTAGGCAAAGTGGCAATGTTAGCATAAGAAAAGAAGAGAAAAACTGACCAGGAATATATTTAGGCTATAAATTAGCATACCTTTAGTGACTCATGCTATTGCAATTTATTAAAGGATTACTGCCCCCAGCTGCCAAATCACATGTTAAAGTCAACTGCTCTCCTTTACACTTTAAATTAAAATGCTGGGCAGGCACAGTGACATCCAAGAAGTTCACTTATGTGACCTCGAAGAGGTTGATAGCTGGGTAAATAGTCTCAGTTTGAATTTCCAGAGCTTATCTGGAGACATCCTTTTAAGGTTGCTAATCACTACAGCCATGAGGTTCTGGCAAAAAAAAAAAGCCTAACAATCTTTAAGACAAAACTTAAGACATTTACGAAAAGAATTACAGGAACCTAGTGCTTGTGACATTGCCCTGGTGACTCCTTTGGTCCTATTCAGATAGATTGGGGAAATCCCCAAAGGCAAATGATTCAGGTGTATGGTGTGTTTCTTCTACGCGTGCTGTAACATACTGATTTGTACCAAACAGCACGGTAATATTCCATGGTAAGAAGTTGTCTACAAGCAGTTACTTAAGAAAGACTTGCCTATCTAATATTAAACCACCTTAAAGGGGATCAATAAAATATCGTCAACTCGCAATGCAGATGACCTTTTTAGAATTCCATTCAACTTAACTAATTTCAGTTCAACTAAAATCTTTTAGGCAAACACCCATTTTAGGGAACAATTTCAAGGACATGAATAAGATTATTTTATCCACCTTTCTTAGAAGGTCATTTCCACAAAGCAGTGTTTTGTTTGCTTGGTCCTTACGATATCACTGTAGACAGATTTCACACATACATAAACTTGCCACAATCGCCTATTCACTTCCTCCTTCTTTCAGTGTCCTTCTTTATGTCACCAAACTCCTAGCTATCTCTAAATATACGCAGGGGATGTGTATGTAAGAAAGAGTTACAGAATTGGCAATATAATCCTATCCGACTCTGTCCTGGAGATTAACTTCATAATTGACAAAGGTTAGCAGGAAGATCAAATACTATTAAACTGCAGCTATTCAAAGAAGTCACCTATGGCTGTATATAGAACTACCTTACTTTATACTATTTACATAGTTATCTTTACTACTTAGCATGAAAATTTACAATATAGGTAAACTTCAGGTAATAAAGCTTGAAAGAATCTTGCATGGACAAAACAACCTGTAAGTTATCAGCATCTTTGCCAACAGGCATTGGCATAAAGATTTGGCCCAGGATACAAGCGGCCTGGGGAGCTACCAGTGCCCCTTCCATTCTTGATCATACCATATGCTAAAGGGATTTAGTAGAAAGCACCCGATCTAGTATACAGACATTTTCCCCATCCTTCCTAGTGTTATGGAAGAGCCCTGCTATAGGCTGAAACTAAAGTCTTTATACAAACATAGCTTGTGTGCCGAGTGTCTACGGTACATTCATCTTGCAGAAAAATAAAAGCAGCCAGTAAAAAGCAACTTTTAGGTCCCAATTTTTTTATTGAAGAGGATTGAGAAGAAATGTGGGTTTTTTTCTGGAAAACAAAGCCATTGCTCAGGAAACCAATGTTCCTTCAGGTCAAAATAAGGCAAGCACAGAACAATGGTTAAAGCAAATACACAATAGTACAGTTTATTCACCTGCAACAACTTTACCTTAAAGATGCTTTTACACAAGAAGTGTAGTCTCTAAGATGTTCCTGCTCATTCCCACCTCTGAACTGGAATTTGTTACCCCCCTCAATTGTGCTGACACAGCTGTTTGCAGAATATGCTATAAAGCAGATCGCTGGGATAATCTCGGTTAAAATGAAAACACCACCACTTCTCTCTGGAGGGATATTTTTAACCTGCAACCCCAGAAGCAGTCATATCAGCAAATTGGAGAGAGCAGACACTACAATGTGAGGAGGGTTAACAAGCAGTCTGGGAATGAGGAGAGAAAGAGATAAGCAGGAACCTCTCAAACCTTCATTGCCAAAAACCACCTCATGCAACCAGACACTGATCTCCTCCTGGCTCACACTTAGTGGAATTCTTCAGATGAGCGTGAAACACCCAAAAGCCACATTCAGCACTTTCTATGTATTGCTTAAAGCAAACAGAAGGTGGAGAGAATCTGCACACAAGCAAAATATTGCACAGAGTGAAATCAAGGGCCATTTTCTAATGCCTTTTAAGTCCAATGTATTTTTGTATAAAAGGTGACAAATTCTAAAAATATTATCTTTAGAAATACAAAAGCTCTTTTCTCAAGTCCAAGGAACAGCACTACAATTTAAATTTTCCACACTGACATTTATGTCTAATGAAATTTTGATTTCTTTAAAGATCAGAAATACGTTTCACTCATCTTCTGTAGGTAGGTGGCTGATCTGGAAAACCTAAAATACTTTACAAGCTATCATCTTTCCTGCCCCTGAGTACATCAAGAGGCTCTGCAGCCTCTCCTCCTGACCTTCCTAGGGGTATGGTGGCAGGTGCCCAACACAAGCTCTGATATGGTGCAGCTATAACCTGGGATCAGGCTGCTGGAGAAGATCTATGTGAGACAGACCTGGGAAATGCCTCAGCAGGGACTCAGGAACAGTGTTTACGCTTAGTCTCTCACCCCGGGTCACGTCTAAGCCATGCTGTGAGTACACTTGTGCCCAGCCTTGCACCTCGCTGCTCCTGCCCTGCTGCCCCAGCTGCTGGGCTCAGCCTTGGCCTGGTCACATCAGGACAGACTCAGCAGGGAATCAGGGTTCTGGGCTGACCCAGGCTCCCCGTGGCCACCCGCTTGGCTCATCCGGCATGGGCACAGCGGGACTGCATCCTGCATGGAGGCACTGCCACCCGCTGCTCCCGTTTTCCCTCACTGAGCAGCCCATCTCTGTTACTGCCTGACAGCATCATGTGCTGGGCTGCCCAACAGACACTGATCAAAGGTGACTTCCCATCAGACTGAGATTTTATAAAAATTCCATGTTTTGCAGATTGTCAGACAGAATCCATAAGGCAGCTAATATGCTAGCACACTGCACAAGATGAAGCACAGCATTTCACTGAGTATAGCAGTTTCCAGAGGCACCTCTCAGCGTATGTTTTAAAGGACAAGATACTGGCTACCAAGCTTGCAAGAATACACTGTGAGTGAAAGAAATAGCTGTTGTGTTCACAGCACGTTTGGTTAAGGAACCTCTCTGCTGTAGGTGACGCTGTCAAGAGACCTGTGGTTACCCCGTTTGCTTTACACCCCTTTGCTTTGCACCATCTATTTTTCATTTTCTATTTTCCAGAAAGGCATCTGGCACAGGTGGGTGAAAATGATCTTGATTCAATATCTCCTCCAAAAGATACTGCCCTCCCACATCAGAACAAAGCTTAGAACTTCGTCCAGGGTAGCATTCGCTGTATTCTCAGCTGTGATGTGGTGAAAGATCTGTGGCCTTCTGGCACCAAGGAGGCAGTGATCAACCCCTGTCTTCTCTGACATGGGTTGATCACTTCTTCTTCAGATTACTACTTCTTCAGAAGCTGAGTGATTTCCATCAGGCTTGCATGCTAACAAGGTAAGGACAACTCCTCTGCTGTGGCTGTGCTCTGTGTTGGCTCAGGATGGTGATGGAGGAGGTGACATCAGGTGAAGATGCTTATTTCTGACAATAGATTTGAGAGACGCTGAGATCTCTCTGTACCGAAGTCCGTACAGAAAAGGGAACAAAACTTTAGGCAGAATCATCAGGACATTGAAGACTGTCAGGGAGACCCAGATTCCTGTCTGCAGCCTGATGACAGAGTTAATACGCAAGAATGATTCTACAAAAAGGGCCAAGAGTGGAAAGAAGTAAAAAAATAACACAGTGTTGTGCATTAAGAATGTTACACTGGCTCTGGAGCAGATGCTCTCCCATATACCCGATTGTTTGGTTTTAAAATACAGAATAGCATAACAACAAAATATTAGAGACAGGCAGAGAAAGATAACCACGGTAGAAAGCCAGAAACAGAGTTTCACAGCATCAGTCCCATTCAGAGTTAATATTAGTATTACTGGAACCGAGCACATTTCCAGGACACAGGACGCAAAGCTGTGAGTGCTCGATAGCACCAAGAAGAAAATCCCAGGGAAAGCCGCAGAACACATCCATAGTAATACAATAATTTTTTTAGTTCGTGAAGGAGGCAAAATAGCAATGTAGCGCAAAGGAAACAAAATAGCTATGTATGTGTCCAAGATGATTGCAGCAGCTGTGAACAATCCTCCAGAGTAAGCCACCGCCAGCAAAAATAATAGGAGGACACAAGCTTCCTCTGGGAGATGTACATGTGCTGCATTGAGAGCAGCTGACAGGGTGTAGAACAAAAGGTATATCAGATCAGAAAGCAGAGCATTTCCCAGCAGCATGTACCTTGTTTCCTGACGGATGCTAAACCTAGAGAAGATCACAAACAAGATGGTAGGAATGATGAGGATACCTGCCACGAGGCAGACAACTGGAGGGATTAAAAACATCTTCATGCTTGTGTCTGATGGGTTGAGAGTCCATTCCTCCAGCAAATAGTACAAAGAAGTGTCATCCAAATTCGAGGAACTGTTGAACGCTGTCTCTCTGTGGCGGTATGCAGTTGCATTTGCTCTCTTTACTAAAGCACAGCCAGAGAAGTCCATTTCCTTAGGATTTTGGGATGATTGTCCGACTTGGAGAAAGCAAGATCTTCTACACTGAGTCCTTAGAAAGGCAAATGAAGCAGAGGATGCAAAAAGCCTGTGAAAGCAATGTGATTTCCGTAGCCAATTCTAGCAGCTCTTCTCAAGGACAGAAAGTTGAAACTTGTGAATTCTGTGGTGCCAAAAGATGTTTTTGCCTAAAGTGGAAATTTCGTTTTCTTTCTGCAAAATCTAATGTTTAGAAAAGAGAATGAATCTTTGTGTGCTTTAAAAAAAGTCTAAATCCCTCCGCTAGCTCTTTGATCAGAAATGAATGGGTTGATCATTTTCAGTAATTTGACTTTGTTCTCATCACATTATCACTCCAATGAGGCAGACGAAATATTAGCTTGATTAAACAAATATGCGATGATACAGAACAACATTCCACATGTACTGATGTAGGAGAGTCATAAATGTGATTGGGTGATGTTTTGTATCAATTTGTATGCAACGACACAATCGATTTGAAGTGATCAATAAAAATGTCTCTCAATCCTGTTGTAAAATTGTATCGCAATGGCTCTAGTGAATGAAGTTATCTCATTTATAAATGACAAACATTTTTGCTTCAGTGAATCAAATCATGTTATTTATAGATGATAAGCCTTCCCCTGCCTTTTTTAATGCATGATATACAAATACTGAATTCTCATCTATTGCAGACTCACAGTCAATCTGTGAATTGTCTGGGATGAGTGACATACACTATAACGTACCAGCATACCCTACAGCAGACTTGGCGTTTCCAATGTCCATTTGGAGACCAATTCTTGGCTTGCTGGCCAGCACACTGCTGCTGCACTGCACTGCTTTCATTATCAGATCTCAGTGTCAGAGCTGGGGGTGCAATGGGGGAATTGTGAAGCACCTGGACTGCAGAGAAGGAACTCTTCAAGTTCTTCCAGGTGTGGTCTGATCAGAAGAAAAGCTATTTTTTTTTTAATAGGCTGAACACTGGCTAATAATGCTTTAGTTTGAATCAAAAAGACTGTATTGATGCAATTGTTCATCATCTTGTGTGATGCTAAGTAGGCATAGCAGCACTATTTTATTTCGTGGTCTATGCCTCTGGCAGTTGCTTACCCCTGTGTACACGGCACGAAGCAGTGCACCACTGCTACAACATCACGCTACTTTGCTGTTTACGCAGGGCATAAGTAGCAAAGACAAGGGATCTGCAGAACATGCAGCTTTGTAAACTCCCAGCTCTTGTTGCTCTTCTCGTCGGTGGTGCAGAGGTATCCTGGAGCTTTTTAAGTAATGGTAAGCATCAAAGGATTAGTCCCAGTATTTGAAAAATAGTGTGTGCACAAGCCAAAGATCTAATACAATAGTCAAAAAAGTAGTCAATGAAATGACTACTGCTGGCTGCTCAGCTGTTTTGAAGTTATATTATTTGTTTAGGTGCCTAAAAATAAAAATTTCTAAGTTCAGACAACCTTTTTGGCAGTCCTGACAAGTCTACCAGGACCTCCCACGTTCACCAGCATGGTCAAATCTTTAACTATTGTTTCAAGAATGATCTTCCTTCTCCTCTCAAGTAAAATGGATTCTACTACTGATGCAACAAGAACAGATGGAACGCGGCTCCTTACTTAACATGGCATTACTGTATTCATTATTTCCCCCGCACTACCAGCATATAGCAATGCAGTGCTTCCATCCATGGGAGACAGTGCATAGTCTCACCTTGCAGAAAGTCGTGCTGCGCCATGGACATGCTGTCTCAGGGCATGCCAAGTAACAAAGCAGACAGCTTATGAAACTCAGCATCAGTCATCAAATCTTGTGCACATTTCATTTCCTTACACACTGATAGTTGGCTTCCATGGAGCTGTATGTTAAGACAGTTTGACAGGCTGCGCCATATGGAACAAAGGGATAGGAGGAAAAATCAATGATAATTTTAAGCACAGCATTTCAGTTGCTATGGTGCTTGGGTAGGCAAAACAGAAGGTGATTATTTTTGGTCACTCAATCCTGCATCCACTGAAAAGCATGTGAACAATACTGATACAATTATATATTTGGCTTCAGGATCATGCCCTGCATCTATCAATGAGTCACAACACAGTTAATAACTTAAGCAGCCAGTGGCACTCAAACACCCAAACTATTGAATTATACTATTATTGCAAAATGGAAGGGAAGTAATGAAAACTCAAGTTTGTGCGAATCACCTCCAACTATAATTTCAGACCTCTGTTAATGGTGGAAGTGTTTGCTGTCTCTTAGCTCATGGCATTCCAAGGATGTCCTATTAATGGGCAGATTCTCTCATTTCCATATAAAATCACAACTGTATTTTCCACCAGCTGGTTAGGATTAAATGTGAACAAACAAAGGAGTTCCTTGTCATCTCAGCTGCACGCTTTTGGCTGATAGAAAAATAAATGCAAATACAATATACAATGATCTGCTGGCATTTATAGGAGTGTCTAATGCAGCCAGTATTTCACAGAGTGATGTTACACAGCACTGTAGTTCTGCAAATATCTCTCTCAAGGGCTTGTTGTTTATATACAGTTGTTCAATTAACAAATAGTTCTTATTTTTTTCAATCTAATTATTTTTTCCTGATGCCTGAAAATATCATCCTTACAGCAGAGCTATTCCTTCCTCTTGGATAAAAGAGCTAGTTATCATGAGCTAGAAGTCCCAGCCACATCTGGGAGGGTAACAAACACTGACATCCTCGCTACTGAAAAGTACAAAGCAAAAGTGGTAACTAGCAACCTTCAACTGAACCACCTTTTAAAAATCCACGTCTACAGCCATGAAAGTGTAAATGTGAATAATGTAAGGTAAATAATGTGAAAGGTAAGCAAAGGATTGAACTTGCTAATTATTCTGCAGTAGCTGACTGCAGGTTCACTCTCAGATGAGATCCTCATGACAAATGCAAAGTAGCTCACGACTCTCTCATTTAGCCCGCATGCAAAGAGTACCACAGAGCCCATGAGACATCACAAGTTCACAGCCTTGCTTATCCTGTGCTCAACTATTCATCTGCTATAGCCTACAGATGGCAGAGTAAGCCCTATGGCATGAGCTTGTTCAGCTTTAACTGTGCTACCGTAAAAATCTTAGGAACGCAGGCAGGCTTTAGTTTTACAAAAATGGAAAACAGCAAATAACTGGAAGACAGATTCAACCCCATCAGACCTGGGCAAGTCCAGCCAAAGCCACTCCCCTCAGTTTTCCACAGGAGCTTATAACTGTTCATTATAGTTCTGCTAGATTTAAAAATTTAAAAAGGTTGGTGTCTTGGCACACTGGTATACATCCAGAATATGTGGCTCTGGAGAATATCTGGTTGTTGTCTCCTTTCATTTTCTTGAGCTTAGGAGGTTATTTCCACATCTGGACCATTTGCAAGGGGCTGGCAGCTCTGAAGACCCTCCTGAGGATACTGAACTTAGACAGCTCCTTGCCATTGCGCCTCAGTGTTCAATATTTTGTGGTGCCAACCTCAATGATTCTCCTGCAATTTCCTGTAAACCTGGCCTTAATGCTCTAGTTATTGATTTTTTTCAAATGCTCTCTGGTAAATTTATGTTAGGTGGATGCACTTTTTACATATCTTGCTGATTCAGACCTACAGTATTAGCAGCCCCTCTTCTGGCTTTTATTGTGGTTCAATACAGTCTGTATTGATTTTCAAACTGAATCACACACTGTTAATTACTTTACTCATTTCTGCTTCAATCAACATCCCACTGAAAGCTTAGTTATCTTATCTGTTGAGTTTGGGAGATCTAAGAAAGCATGCATTCAGCCATACTGAACACTGTAAATCCAGCAAAAACTGTACTGCATTATATTCTGTTATTGACTATAAACAGCTATTGTCAAGTTGAGCAGAAAAGGTCAGAAATATTACCGTCTTACAGTAGTTGGTATGGACTTAACTGTGTACACACATAGGGAAGCTTCCTATTTCACAAAGAGTTTAGTCTAACCAATTCAACAAGTCAACATGCACGCTGCTGCCATGACAGGGAAGCCCCATACAAGAAAGGGAAGCCAACCAGAATAACGCCAAGATTTCCACAGCCCTTCATCCCAAGAGATTGTGTTAGGAGGGGATACCCAGGGGAAGTATGTGACTAAATTGCATGCTCACATTCACCTCTGAGGTTCCCTGGGTGCCATCACGTCACTGTCTCAGTATGAGCATGGAGTCTTTGACGTGGCTGTCTGTTCCAACATCACCCACCAGGTCCTAGCCTAGAAAATGATACCGTGCTTTGGGCCTGCCCCAGAGACTGATCTGCCTGGCCAGGAGCCCAGGGAGAGCGGTGTAGAAAGGCCGTCTCAGAGTCCACCACAGCTCCTTGAACAGAAGTGTTTTGGATGAGACAGTTGGGTCCAACAAATCAACATTTTCACTGGAATGTTGTTTCATGTGGCTATTTCCAGCCATGTTTAGTAACAGAGCCTTGAGCTCAGGAGCCTTCACGTGCTATTGCAGTTTCTTCAACTTCCTTCCAAGAATGCCCCTCTTCTGGGCTTATCTAGGTCCAGAAGGCATCTCACTTGCTGTTGAAGCTCTCCCAGCCGTGAATAGCCAAGTGCCCATGAGCAGGCCAGCTCCTCCCAGCAGGGCAGAGAACCAGCCATAATTATTTCCTGCCTATATCCATATTCTCACTTTGGGGAAATGAGCTGCTGTCAGTGAAAAAACAAGTAGTCAGAACAGAACAGTTTAACTGTACTGTTTTTCTGGTTGAGCTGTCCCTTTTTCTTCTCCTTTAAATAGAAGTCAATTAAAAGACAACTTTTTTCTAAACCTTTAAGATTCCCTCTAAACTTTTCTGCAAGCCTCTTCAGGGTCAGGACCCGCAGGGGAGAGGTACAGCTTGACTGTCCTAGTCTCCATGCCTCAGCCTATCTGTCTCCACTTGGCTCCAGTTCAGCACCTTGCTTGTTATTTGCTATAGATAAGAGACATTGCTCTTGTAACTGTACAAAGTTCACAAATCAGGCATAGCAATTACTAAAGTTAAGGAAGAAACAGGTGTGAAAAATAAGCTCGGATTACAATGATTTTAAAGGTCAAATGAAACCTGAAACAAAAGAAAACAGGAATTAGAAAGTGCTGGTTTGAAGATGCTTTGATGAGGTTCCCAAACAAGAAAGGACGTTGAGAGAGAGACTGGGAGGACTCAGCATTAAATCCCTGAATCACTTTTTCTAATTCCAAATACCATCAGGCCATAGTGATCACAAAGCCAAGGTAAATTTTGTATGAAATCTGCCTTGCAGGTGCAATATTGACAATTAAGCTGGATGTCAGAAGAACAGAATTTTGGCATATTTGACAAATATTTCAACAAAAGGTTAGAGAAGTAACACAACCTGAGGAAAAAAAAAATGCCTGTAAGTCCCACACACCACCTACTTTCCTGCAGGTCACTTCTTGGCCCTGACTGCTATGAGCTGCAGCTAGCAGAACTCACCCATTTTCATTTCCTGAGCCTGGCAAGGCAAAACAAGACAGGTTTTCCTCCTCTGCCACAGTGCCTCTTTCGTGCTGAAAGGACCTACATGATTCAACCACTAACATGTTTTCATGTGACAAGCTGCAGATATGACCAGGGATTTATAGCAAACAATTGCTAGTTTACATGGTCATTTATGGACAGATTCACGGGACACCAAGAGAAGCCATCCCAGACTGTTTCTTAGATTTAATGATCTCTCCTGCCTACCTACTTTTCATAACAATGCATTTGTGAAACAGGAGGAACAGTCTACTAAATAAGGCCTATTTTTAAAATATCAGCCTTCTTTCCTAAAGCAGTTTAATTTGTAAGGAACCTTTCTAAAAGAATTTCAAACACTATACAACATAGGCGCTAACAGGAGTTACCTGCAGAAGTCTAAGGCCTTAGGTAAAGAACAATACCATATCACTCTTATTGAGTATTTAGCAACTATCAGAAGAGATTAAACACGCATTCAATATCACACAGGGTCATGAGCAGAACTAGAAATACATGTCTGAATCTGTGGCTTCTCCTTTAAGTCAGGGAGAAAGCTCCTTCTCCTGAGAGAAACCTTCTCAAATGGCGGAACTACATACATCCACCAACCTCCTAAAAGCATCCTTCTATCTTAGGCTGTCTGTCTTTCTGGTTGTGGCTGGCACCAAAAATTTTGTCTCTGTCCTGTCTCACCAGCAATGATCTCCAACATTGCCTAGGAAGGACTGCTGCAGGCAGGCAAAAGCAGAAGTTGTCTGGCTGAGTCCCTGTCTTAACATGTTTTGTCTCATGTAAAAAGCCAGGCAGTACAGGAGAGGTTTAGCATGGTATTTCCTTGATGGATGATTTGATGAGAAGGGAGACAGATGGCTGGAGAGTGTAAAGTGCAAGATAAAATGAAATACCAGAAGAGAGATGGAAGGAAAAAAGGGTAGAAAAGACAGGTTGGCATATACAGGCAGACAGGCAGGGGCTTTAATGGTGATGCAGCAGACAGGAGGACCCCAGCCACAGCTGTACGCTGTCACAGTTCCTCCCTGACAGCTGGGAAGCGTTCGCCTGCACTGTACAAGCTGGGGGGCAAAGACAATACAGGAATCAAGACAGAAGGAAACATGCTAGAAGTGGAATAGAAACAGAAAAGGGAGGAAAAAAGCAGCGTGAAAGAAAATACATGTTATTTTCTTTTTACATGTTGCATCTTCCTATTCATGCCTTTTGATGACAGACTGTGAATGAATGGATACAATCTGTACACGGCACGGACTAGGAGGAAGGAGCCTCACTGCCAAAGTTAAGATGCTCCTTCCCAGCTCCCAGCACTGTACCTAGGAATGGCAGTCATTCCCAGATGGCAAAGATGCTGAAGCAACATTGATTCTCTGAAATACCTCTGCCCACAGGGAGATGCTGACCTTATCTCACACTGATGAAGCAGGTGCCAGGCACAGCCGCCATATGGCAGAGAGATTAACTGCCAGCATGTGCTGAATAAGAGTCACAATCTCTTATTAGCCAAGGGGGGGATATGCCATGGGTCGCATACACAGTGCCATTCACAAGCTCTGTTGTCCCTTCCCAGCAGCTCCTTTGTTACTTATCCAGCACAGATTTTCTCCACGAGGCCTCGCTCTGCCTTGTCCTAGTAACAGCGGCTTTGTACTGCTCCCGCTCATTTCCATAGCAATACACTGTCCTCTCACAGGAGAGGTTCAGACTTCATGGCAGGAAAGCAATGTTAGGGAGGGAGGAGGAACACAAATGTTCTGAACTTGCAAAGAAAAGAGATATTTTTTTTTTTTAGGCAAGACTACCAGTGTTAGGGTTATGTAAGCCTACATCAGTCTCACTCTTCTGGTGACCTCCACAGGCACAAGGCAGAGGACACATCACCCCCTGACATGCCCAGAACTTCTCACCAAACTGGCAGTTACAGCTCACAACAGGGAGAGAGTGAGGCACGGAGAGAACATTGCTGAAGGCAGCCAACAAGCTGAGATCTTCACTAAACACAGTCAATTTTATTTCTAGTTTAATTATTAGGGTTTTTTTCTTCTCCAGTCCAAATTCCAGCTCATTAAAGGATGAGCACCAGAGGAGATATATCCTCTCTTTTCCTTTGCTATTGTCCTCAGCAGCAGCTAGAGCCAACAAAGGCTATGTGAACAAAGGTACAAGGGTACCTGATGAAGAACTGAGGCCAGATGCATTTTCAGCAATTTAACACAAATCATACTGAAAAGCAGTGGCAGAGCCAGAAATTAGAATTTCACTTCCTGAGTGTTGGTTCAGGGCCAACATATCGCACTCCCTTTTCAGTCCCTCTATGCTTTCGTAAGCATTGCTACCTACTAGCATGGTAGCCAGCTCCAAACTGCCTCCAGGTAGCTCAGATATAGCTCAGTTATCCACAGGCAAATGCCCATCCTGTAAGACTTCATTATATTTACAGCTACTGGGAGCAACTAGAAAACAAACAATTTTTCTAACCCATTCTCAGCATTTTTCCAGGAATTCCTAGCTCCTTTTAATTGAGCTGCTTTTTCCTCCCATGAAGCAGCCGTTTCTTGCTCCAAGGAAAACATTTCAGTGCCAGCCCAGCACAACAGATAGCAACTAAGAGGAATATAAAGATGCACAAAACTGCTATAGAACACAAAAGCTGCAAGACAACATATACAGGAAGAAAACTTAAATGAATTAGCAACCCATTTTAATGAGCCATTTTAACGAGCTGTGAGTTGAACCGGATCAGAACTGCACTGTTCCCCCCACTGAAGTCCCTCAACAATGCTCTGAGGCAGTTCAGGGGCACACACCCCTGTACAGCTCCCGTTCCTGGAAGTGCTACCTCCATCGGATGTTGTGGTGGTCACGTCAATACTAGCTGCCCCATGACTCCTTCCCCTTTCAAACACTCGGCTTCCCTGGGAAGCCCACAGTATTCTCTTGCTTTTGGATATTTCCCGAGCCGTATTCAAACCAGCGCTGTTACATCAGTGCCAGCTACAGCTCTAGCACAGCAGCTGTGGAATTATGCGTGCCGTCCCCCAGGACACCACCTCAACCCCTGCCACTTGTGTCTCTTCATTTCCTGCCAAGTATCATGCCAATTTCTTCCTCATCAATTTCTGAGCTGAGACTGTTTCCCTCCTTATTTCTCTCTCCTGCCTGCTATTAGAAATTGAAGTGATGGTGAAAATGAGACGCACAATGTCACTTTTCGTCCCCAGCTATCTGTCCTGAAAGACTCCTATACTATTTGTGAACCACTTCAGCTCCTGTCAACACCCTCAGTGAGGCCGTTTCTGATATGCATCACTGAGACCCACTTTTAGTCAAAGCAAACATACATCTAAGGCTGTTTCTGCTGTTGGCAGCCTGAGAAGCTGAGGAGTCAACGTAAGGAGACGCCCCTCTGCTTCCATAGCCTCAAATCTGCACTACCAGTAGTACAGGCTTTTCACATAAACCAAATGTTCTTGAACTCCTGCTGTCTGCTTGGGCTGACATAGGAGCTGCCTGCCACGTGGTCTACATTTGGTTTCACAGCAAGTGTCTCACCTTGACACTTTGCTAAAAACGTTACAAAAGCAGTGACCTCAGCCCTGAAGTGAGAGAAACAGCATGTGAAGACAGACCAGAGGAAGGTAAGGGCCCTTAAGGCTACACCCCAAGCTGTTTACTGGCGAGATTCCCAGGCCTACCCTTCCTATTTCCAAAATAGAGAGAGGTCTGTCCCATGTTTAGCCATCAATAAACACCAGCTTAGGGACTTTTCCCCCACCAAGCAAAGTCTCTAAACCTGCCAGAGAGCAGCTTGCAGTGGGTTAACACCCTCTTTGTCTCACTCAAGATAGGTTCCTTGGAGCCTCACAGGGTGTCTGCAGGGATACAAAATTATAAAAAGGTATTTGTTTTTGTAAATGAACTGGAGGAGGGTCAGCTCCTCCTACCCACCCTTCATACTGTCCTGTCTGGTTTTAGCATGCTATAAGTGACCAGCTTTCTCTGGTAATTTATGCATAATCAGGACTGATTTCCACCAAGAGGCCCAACAAAAGCAGCTCTGAACTACTAAGTAATTCAGTATTTTTGTTTTCAGTTAATGTAGTAACCTAGGAACAAGTAGCCTGTGTTCTTTGGTAGGCACAAGAAGATCTTTAACCTGACAGAGAGCCGATCAGAAGTTAGGCAGCATCTAGTCTGCTGAAGAGTAGGAAGAAACATGTTCCTACACTCATGCACCTTATTTTTCTAAGGACCCCCCCTAATCTGGAAATTTTTCTGTTTTCATCTGCCCTGGAATTTCCTTCTTCTGCCTCCAGACAATCCCTTTCCTCTTCCCAGGGAAATATCATGCCTGCCCTGAGATTTTACTTGGTTGGGTTAGTTGTGTTCGTTTGGTTTTTTTTTTTTGGGGGGGGGAGGGATGGAGGGAAGGTCTTTTCTGTACAGTCCTGTCCTAGGAGCTGATCAGCCCAGGCCTCCTGTGTTGGGACACAGGAAGGACTGTGTCCCCTCCTGCATGGGACTCCCATGCAGTCCTAGTGAAGACAGCAACAAAGGCAATAAGCCTATGTATGATCCCTCCGAATCCATGCAGAAATTAAGCCCGATATGAAAGGATGTGCAGAAGAGAGATTATGCCATTTAATTCAGTGTGCTCTGGGGTCTTAGGCCAAACAGAGCATGGAAGACACCTTCATCTGATCTACTTATATTTCTGCACTATGGTCTTTTGTGGGAAGCGGACATTAGGGGATTATGGCTGGTGTGAGCTGCACAGAAAAGCCACTAACACTTCATCCTGCGCTACATGCATTTTTTCCCCCCTCCAGGCCAGAGCAGACAGGTTCTTGCTACTGGACCCCAGCAGAGTTGTGACTGGCACCTCCAAGACTCACTTGGCATGCTGAGGTGCACTTTGAACCACATCTGCCTTGTAACATTGAAAAGGATCAGCCAGCCTGGCTTGGGCTGGGAACAGTTTGGCTCAGGATAACCTTTTGTTAAACAGATCTGGCCCGGGCTTGGCTCTACTACAGTATGAGCATAATTTATTATGATGAGTCATGACTGTGTACAGGCACCCTTTCTCCCAGACTTTACTCCCATAATTACTAAAAAGTTGGGTTAATCCTAAAAAGCTTGCCTTTTCCTTCACAAATTCACACCGGTAGTGAATCTTAAAATTGTCTTATCTGCAATCCACACGCCCATGTCTCTTCTCAGCTTCTGGTTCCAGCCTTGAGGTTGTCCAGATTGTCCCTTTGTCCTTTTAAGACCTCTGCACTAACCACACTAATCCTCAGTAAGCAATCAAATCTCCCCATCTGTGCTTTTACTATTTCCCTTGGCACCATGGTATGACTTCTCTATTTTAATTAACTCGAGCTGGATGCCTTGTCAAGACTTAGCTGCTCTGATTTCTCATTATGTTATCATAATACCATTTAGCAACACCACCCTTCTCAGCAAGGAAAACTGATTCCAGCCCCTTGAAGGCAGCACAGTGAAACAAAGAGCCCTCACCAGGGCCCACAGCAATATTAATTCACATTCTTGTTAACCTGCTGCATTTTCTTCCCAGTGAATGTACCAGTTCTTGCCTACTCACAAAAGCACTCTTTAATATGTTTTCTTATTTTGTTTTTAATGGTCAAGATCACTTAATTTCAACTTTTTAATCCCTCTGTGCATTGCTTGGTGAAAGGCCCCTACACATACCTTATTAGTGACAGTTTTAATTTACTTATTACCAGCATCAGTTGTTAGTACCCTGCACCATTGTTTGCTCTTTTCCTGCCAAGCAACTCATTACTTCAAATTGTCCTGAGCCTATTTCATATTTTGCAACAGTTTAAGACCCCGAAGTCCATGGGTCACTTCACAAAATGAGAAGGAAGACTTTTGCTTTTGTTTCAGTACAGACAGTTCCAAACCTGCTTAGCTGGGGTACCATTATTAGCAGCAGCGACTCGGAGGACAGCAATGGCACCCAGCTCTGCAATGGACTACATGTGCTGCACTGAGGCAGGACACAAAATTCTTCTATCCCATCCTTTTATTGCAGTGTCCAACCCATAAACCTAGTCCCCATCCCCTTCCTTACGCCAACCTAAAATACACCCAGACTCAGCAACACCTTACCTTCGGTCTCACTCTCTTCCTCAGGCCTGTTTCCATCTCTTAAATTGTTATGTGGTTCCTGCAGGTGCTGTGATTTGCCATTTGTGCACAAAGCATCAAGTTAGCACCAATGACCTGTTTCGCATTAACCCCTGGTCAGCTACTTCGTGAAACTCCCTTTGTAAGCACCTGTGCATCAGCAGAATTAGACACAGTCTCTGCTACACATCCACCATCAGGCTCATTTATAAAGCTCTGGAGTGGTTGCGTACCACTAATGGTGTGTGAGTCATCCTCTGGGAATAACTAGCACTGGAAAGAGCTGTGTGTGAAAGGAGTTTACCTACATGGAGCTCATGGCAGGAAGATGACACTTGTGTCAAGCATCCTGCAATTTAACACTAGGCAGCATCAGCAAAACATAAGAAGCACAGGAAGGTGTTATTTGGACAAACAGCAGTGACCTGGAGAAACAAATAAAAGGAAGTATTCTCTGCCACACCAGAGAAGAGACCTCCAAAAATGGCCTCCTGTTGACTTGTCATAGGCAGAATAATCAGAGGGGATATCTCTTAATATTCCTTGACCAAAGCCAAATCTGAGGTTGATTAATGCAAATCTTTAAATTTTAATAGAGTGATGTCAGTTTACATCCTCTGAAAGTTTAGTTCTGTGGTTTTTTCCCCTTAGGAAACCCTGCCAGATGTAAAAATGTTAAGCAGAACCAATGCAACAAGACAAATGGCAAGGCTGTAATATCAGTGCTTTCTCTTTTGTTCATGAACATGCATGACAACCTCGCCACCTTAAGTCCCAGATCTCAATTTGTTATACGTAGATAAAAAGAACATTTAACAGCCATTCATATAGCTCCCATATACGAGAAGGCAGGATTTTAATCACACATATTCTAAGTACAGGTTGACAGTAAAAAAAGACAAGGTATTTTAATGTAGGTATTGGGTTGCAGGAATAGGGCTGTGCAGCTTCAGGACTGGAGAAGGCTTGAGTTTGGCCTACGTGAATCATGGGACAGAAAGTTTGTTGACAAAGTTTAAAGTGAAATTCAAAGCCAAGAAATTGTTTCCGTGTTTACATGGAAACATATTCAATGTTTGATGTGGAGGGCCATCTAGTGGAAAGTCTCTTTGTTTGCAACATCAGCCCAAATATAGGTAGTATTTTACAACACTCTGAACAAAGGCATCTTTACCTGTTAACATGTCAGAAATGCATTTTACGAGCTTTTCTTTTCAGATGGAAGGCTTCCCTGCTGAGACACTACAGCATCCACAGGAGAGCCTTTGGAACAAGAAATCAAGCCTGTCTTGCTGCAGTATCCTTTGCAACAAAGTGTGCATTTCCTATAATTAATTTCCTTTGACTAATAACTTTAGCTTTCTGCAAAAAAAAAAAAAAAAAAAAAAAAAGAAACAACAACAACAAAGAAACCCACCCCAAAAACACAGTTTCAGTTTTTGTTCTCATTAATACAAGTTCAAAAAAGGCTCAGCGACACTATCAGGCAGCATACTGTAATGGTGCGTAAAGGCATTACTATATACATAACACTATATCTCTCGTATTTGACTGAATTAATCAGATATCTGTGCTAGCTGATACTCAGTATTTTTTTCACAGAAATATCGAATATTCTCAGTGAGATTCTCTGGTGAAATGACTGTAATAACCCAGAAAATACTGGAGTCACTTCAGAGATGTTCAGATTAATTCACCCAGCTACCCATCTGTGCAGTGAGGAGGGTGAGAAGTGGGTTTTAGAGCTGTTGTAGGGTTACCTATAAATCCCATTGCAAATCTGGAAAACAACTAGGATTTCCAAAAGCATGGATGAATCTCTCATATTTAGGTTTTTACCATTTTCTCATATTTTATTTACTACTGCATTAAAGCTTATAAACAATTGCTGCTTAACAGAGGGGTTTTTTTTCCCCACTGATTCACATATAAAGTAAATAGTTCAAGCACTGTAACAAAGCCTACTTTTTTGGGACCTTGTAATCTGTCGTTGATTAGCTTTTGGTACCTAAGATGTTTACCAGCCTGCAATGCTGCTTTTTTGATTTCTAATAAAAGCTGAGTTTCTTTTCCAGCCTTTTTCCCCAGTGGAGGTACTTACATGGCCCCTCTCTGCTAGCTTGCCACCTAGTTTCATGAAACCTTTAAAAAAAGGCAGTACTTTCTGAGAGCTCTCTCACTAGCTCAAGTTAGGATAAACTTGGCTAATAGGTGTAGAAGTTATTCAAAGGCAGGGACAAGTAGGCAGGCACAAACAACAAGATTTCATAAATCTTGCTGATCTGGAAATTAAGCTGAAAAGAAGTTACAAAATTGTTATAAATTTTCCTGTTAAAAATGCTTTAAGAGTGTGCAACCAATTATTTCATTCCATGAAAGCTGACTTTGGATATTTATTTCTTCTTTATTATGAAGCAAATTAAAATACAGTTATATTAAATATATTAAATAAGAATATGCAGTGTCTGAGAGTGTAGTTTGGACTGCTCTCTAACCAACCAGCATCTCTCTTATAAGCACAATACTTAATATATTAATACAAATTATGCCTAATTCAGCAAAAGGAAAAAGCCTAAAGAATTAACGGGAACAATAAAACCTCACATTTTCTCTGTCTAGAAATATTTCAAATGCTTATTAAACAAGAGCTGTTTTTCCTGGCTTCTTTTGACTCCACTTTCCTTCTCCTCTTCTATTGCATGAGTGCACTGTATATGCACTGCCCACAAACCAGGGAGAAGACAAGAGAGACCCTAGGGCTGCTCTGTGGCCTTTTGCAGCCCTCTTGCTGCAGCACCAACTGCAGGCAGCTCCAGCACACCACGGAGGCCTCAGCTCTAGATGCAGCAGCTGTGCTCCCCTTCCCCTGCCTCCTGTCCTTGGCCATGTCACCACACAGCTGGGCTGTCACCAGCACGTTACCCACAGCTCTGAATGGGGGTGCTGGAGCACAGAGAATAATCTGTTGCTGGGGTGCTAAAAAGCAGTGTCATTACGCCTGTTTGCTTCAGCAGTGGATCTAGTCTCCCTCTCCTCGCAGAAAGTGCTGATGATTGCCACAGTCTGACAGGCATATCATCTCCACGGAAGGCTTTTGTCCTCCTGTGAACAGCCAGAGATGAGAACTCTGAAATAGAACACACATTGCTGATCCGCTCATCCCACACGCTTGAACACTGAAGGGATATGACAGGCTAGCACCTTAATAATCAGAAATACATCAGACATTTCAGGTGGAAACAGCAGCACACATCAGCTAGATCAGGCAAAAAATTCACAACTTCAAATACCTTTTTAGGTGTTGAAGAAAGATCTTTATGGGACAGGGAAAATAACATTGTCACCAGAGAATCTAGGAGCCTTGATCAGGGTGCCTTGGGAGCACTGTGCCATGCACCAGGCACACACACTCACCTGGGAGCTGCTGCTGGGAAAGCAGGTGATTTCTGCCCACCTGGCTGCCCACTCCTCCCCTCACCGCCGTGGGCAGCAGCACTTGTGGGAAGAGGACCACAGCAGTTAAGAGCTAGCCTCCTCCCTGACTCATGTTTCTCTGCATACTACCTGGGCCCTTCCACTACCTAGCTATTGCAGCACCTTGTTATTTTGGGTAATTTCTAATTACTGGGGCAATGCTTCCCAATCTGGAGCAGACTAACCTGGGTTTGATCCATGCTGGCATTAGGGAAAACATCTGTAACAGGAAACACGCAAAGGCAGAGAAATCTGCCTCCTCCAGCTCCAACCAGCAGTACTGGTGCTCCTGTGACTAGTTTGCAGGATGTCCACCACAGACCCCCTGCCCTACACAGTGTGAGGAGATGCAGCAACATTGCTTGTACAGAAAACTTCAGGCTAAAGCAACAAATGAAGAAATCAAGGTCCCCATTCTCTGTCATTCTCATACCATTTCTGTGACAACACATGTACCTACGTGTGAATCCAGACTTCATTCTTGACCTGGCAACTCATTTAATGAGCTGAGGAAGAAGTTAACTCATTTTGTGGCTGGCTTCTGTCCATTTTGGGATACCACTCTCAGTTAGCTCTGAATGGATCAGGCTTTTTGAAACACTGTCAAGCTTCAAATGACTGACTATGTAGCTATGACCATGCAGTCAGCAGCGCTCCCCACGTCATACTCTTTCATACACCTTCCACTCAAGCACTGCAAACTCATCAGTCTCCTGCTGCTTTTTTTCGTAGTAAAAATCCAACGTATAAAGGGCTTCGAAGTACCTTAAGGTGTTTGATTTTCAAAAAGAGTTGGACTCCCTGTGAGGTGTTTCAAACCAGGTGCCTAGACACGGAGGTATTTAAAAAAACACTAGTCCTTTTCAGAAGTGCAGGTTGTAGTAGCCGGTCTGCAGGGCGAGAAATTGCCATCTCTGTATTAAAGCTCAAGAATAATTTCTGAATTGCTTTTCCTGAATGAGGGTGTCCTATTTCACAGGCTTACCACCCCCCTCAACACACAGCAACAAAGAACAGAGCATCCACCCTATCGTAACACACTCGCATGGCCCCAGCTGAGCTCGGCTCCCAGCTTTCTGTCCTCGAACACAGTGTTCCTCTGTCTCCCAGCCACCACACCACCCTAGCTTGCACTGGCACTTGGCTACTGGTTGGAAAATGGCTACTGCACATTTGTAAGAGAAATATGTAACAGTTTAATATGCTTGAGTACTGTCTAGGCATATCAGCTGGCTTAGAAATGTTAATAACCCCTCCGTGAAAAATTCAAACTGCCAGGAGAGATTGTTTTGTTGCAGAGCTATGGTGACAGCCAAAGCCATGAAAGGATAAAGCCCAAAGAATAGTGCTCAACAAATCACCCATCTCTAAATAGCCTGCCAGCTAGAAGACCCATAAAATACCGTATTTTAAAACCTGCTGGTAATTAGTGTAGCTGCAAACCAAATGATGACCTTGGCGTTGTCAATACTCATGATACATTAATGGAGCACTTCGTCAGAAGCTGGGTTCTTTCAGTTTTACTGCTTTATTTACTGTAACTGCAAAAATATATTAATGGTCGTATTTCACTACCATAAGAGCCTTGCTTGTAATACCATACTCCTACCACAAACATCATTTAGTGACTTCAGGGACCACAGTTAGAGGTTTCACCTTCCAGCTGTGGTGGCAGTAAAGGCAGCAGCAGGCAGTAAGCTTCTGGAGTTAGCCACTACCACCTAGCACACAGGAGGTAGGAAAACAAGAGAAACAAACACTGCCAAACATTATCTCTAGGACTGCTAGCAAGCTGCATTTAAAAGCCAGTATTTTATTCTCTTCTAAGATGTACAACTTGCCACTTTAAAACAAAATTTGGCTGCGACATTACCACCAACAATATGAATCCAACACACAGGTTTGTTTCCAAAATGTATGTTCGATTGAGTAGATCAACCATAAGCATTTCTAACTGAATTGCTACCAACTGCACTGCTGGTGATTTCAAAGGCTTAATTTTTCATCCATCTTCCGAATGTTCTTTTCTTTGCCTGTTTTTAAATACTGACTGGCAGATAAGTGGGATTTTACATACAGCAAGGTGCTACTTGTCACAGTCAACAAACTGGCTGTCGTGCTCTTTATCATCGAGGTCCCATCAACTATACACTCAGCCAAGAGGTTTCTTCCCTCAGAACAGGATTTGTGATTTGGTTCGTGGCCCCCATACCACCCATGCGGACTCCTTTGCAAGATCCTGTGACACGTATATTATCTGCCATGTGACCAAGCTAGCATCTCTGTGCAACACACAATTTATTTTTTCACTGAGATACAAAATAAAAGCATACAAACAGTGAAAGACAGAAGTGGGAGCAGCAACCTGTCCTGCTCACAGCTCAGTATCCCCGTCTGTGCATGTAGATCTCAACCTGCTGGGCTTTTACACTCACCCTCACTAACTTTAATTACTCACTTCTCTCTTCTCTAGGTCTTTTTGGGTTTAGCCCTCCTTTGATCCCAGCTTTAGCATTTGAAAGACTATCCCATTAGAGCGACTGAAATAGTTTCTCCCTCACTGATGGTCTCTCTCTGTTATTTGAGGCTGTGTATCTATGGCTACTTCCACCTGTATCTCTTTTTTGATTTCCTGACTGAGCCTTTAACAAAGCCTTCAGAGGACTTAATTGTATGTACTCAGGCAGAGAACAATATAAAATTAAGCAGGGAAACCAAGTCATACAAAAATTTCCTATAACCTTCCCTGAAGTCATCACACTAGCATCTTCCTCAGCAGAAGCTGAGAAAGTTTTGCTTATAGGTTGTACTGGGATATCTGTGGAACAACACATTTTGCCATCCCCCATGCTTTATGCTGAATGATTATTTTGCCTTTGAGACGGGGAGCTTCTGTTAATGACAGTAGCAGTTCAATAAACTGGAGGTATTCTTGCCTCATCTGGACAGATGTCTATGACACACAGGCATATCTGGAATGGAAAAACTTCTGAATACGTGCCTTGGAAATTTGTATTTAAACATTTCTGTAGTCAGGTCCCTGAGGTGTCATGTCCCTCCCAGGTGTTGTCTCTGTTCTCTAGAGCCCTGGAGATCTTCATGATTTCGTGAAACAATTCTTCTGGAGTAGTTCTTCATAGCATTTAATGCAGCTAATTTTTCCCACATTGATTTTACAGGTAAGCATTTATTACCTGAGAGCTTTTTGTTTAAAGCAGAAAGTTTAAGGGCAGCCACTATTCTATCATGAGCAGCTGAAGAAATGAAGAAATTTTCTTTTTTCTCAAAATCCCTTTTCATTCTTCTTTGAGGCAACAAGCAGTTCACAATCAGTCATCCATAGTACCCAGAATAGCAATACTGAGAATGTGATCAGTCCCATCCTGGAGGCACTCAGCACTCCTTCCTGCCCTCAAGGGTATCATTATTGGTACTCCGAGGGCTGGCTGGCAGGCAGGACAGCCAAGCTTTTTAATACCAGTACTGAAAGGGGCTCTTGCAACCCTACCTGCTCCACCTCATCCCCTTGTCAGCAAATATGGCAACAACAGTGCCTCACAGGGAAGACAGGCAGGAGATGTTGAGGTGGAATACACTTACAGAAATCTGTGGATAAAAATCCTTCTATTTCCTTTGCTAAGTACTGATGTTATTAACAGCAATTCACAATCCTAAATTTTGCAGCAGACACTAGCTCACCAAGTCACTGAGAAGAGAGTAGCAATTAACTTAATGTAAGACCTGGGAAGCAGTCAGATAAGTAGCAAAGATTGTTCCCTTCAACCTAGGGCAGTCTTCTGCTAGCAATCTGGAGAGAAAGAGCTCCATATCCCATTACCAATTCTCTATGACATGCAAAACCAAGAAATACTGATAAGAATCCATGAATAATTAAGTTTAAGCTGATGTTAGCAGAAAGCTCAACTGGATTGGAGATGTTAGACTCTTCATTAGTTCACTGGCAGGAAATAGCCTGTGTCAAATTCATTCTGTAAGTAATTCCTTGGAAACAAATAGAGCTATCTCAGCAAACAGTTTCATTCTGAGTCTCAGGGTTAAAGAATCTGCTACATTCTTCCATGACAGAAAATTAAAAAATAGTATAGTTTGCTTTTTGTGAGTTGCTCATGCTAATAGTTGTCTTCAATCACTTGATGCAAACATTTGCTATCCACACTGGAGAGATGCAGGCTTCTAAGTTCTGGCAGGCTGGTCCTGCTTCATCTAAAAACTCCCTCCCTGTGTTTCCATGCCACCCCTTATGTGGATTTTCCTCCTCCTTTCCCCAGTCCTCCTCATTGGATACCAAGGATCCCTGCTGCCGTACTCTTGCCATGCCAGGGACTGTACGTTCCTTAGCCCTTCTTCTCTCAAGGGCCCTCTTCTTACTCCCCATGCCAAGGGCTGTGTGCTTCTGCTAAACAGATGGCAGCTGTTCCATTTGCCCCTCATTTACAGTTTTCTGATTTCCCTTCCCTTTTATGCCCACTGATGCCCAAAACAATTCTGGACAGACTGAATTAATCAGAGTTAATCAGAGAGGATGATTAGATTCTCCAAGAACCAACCTTTTGAACCAAGCTGATCAACAGCCACAGTGAAATAGCCTGAAATGAAGTGATAGCAGAAAAGGATCGTTCAGGGAACTACAAGTTGAGAACTATTTAGGAAGAAAAAAAAAGCTCTATTGCAATGCATAAAGGCTACCATGGTTCAACTGCTATTCAACATACTGTGCATTTACAAGTGCATGCAATGAGATTGTGATTTAGGCCAGTGCAGGCTATGGCTACGGCCACGGATAGCTACAGATAGCTATGGCTATGGATGGCCAATGGATTTGGACCACTTCCCTTGATGAAGGGAAATAAAAGGCCCTAAAGGTGGAAATGTTTGTCCATATGGACATCCTAAAGTAAACATCCTAAAACCTGGAGTTCTCTCATCACAGGAGCTGCTTTACCTGAGTCACCATGAACAGATTTGTGTATCTCCTCTAACTCCACCAGCAAAGGGACAACAGGTGCCATTTGTTAGGAACAGGGACATCTATAGGAAAGCTTTCCCAGTTCTCGAAGAGCGGCAACAGACTGTCCTAGAGACAGCAGGTATGGGAACTACCTGAAACACTACTGGAGCTAAGAGCTTCTCCCTGGCCAGATTCTCTTCTCTAAATCTTTGCGGATGGCTTGTCTTACTGAGCTTGAGCTGAGTATGAAGTAGGCTTCAAATGCAATTTTAAGTGCTCTCTGTTGTCTATTTCCTTCTCCACGTGGCATATTTGGGTACATCTTTTCTGATGTATCTTTACCTTTAATGCCTACACTTCAGAGTTCAGAAACTCAGCTCAGAAATTGGGTGCATGAATAATTTTCAAATAAAAAAAAAAATCTAAACCCCTAGTTTTGCTAGGTTTGCTCAGACAATACCAACACCGTCCATCAGCCTTGAATCAGCACCAGAAGTGACCTCTGATTGACTCTCATGTCTATCAGCATTTCTAACAAGCCTTGGTGTTACAAAGAAGGACTTCAAAGTTTTAAAGGTTCCCTCTTTCCAAAACAGAGTGCACAAAGTGGAGGCTCTCAAAAGCGACATCACTGCAGAGCGAGGATGTACTACCTGAAAACTTGGTGGCTTCATATACCCATCGTGAAGAAAGGCTTCCTCCTATATTAACACAAATATTTCATGCAGAATAAACAACATCAAATCTATTTCTAATTAATGTATTTTCTCTGATGATTGGTCTTAATCTGCTTGCCAGAGCTACTAGGATTCACCCACAGCTTGTTCTTTCCTCCTGCCAGTCTTTTGGTGAAGTCACACAAGGGCTTTCTACTCGTTGCAGGTTGGACTGAACCCGGGGTGTTTTCCAAGATATAACTTTCCAGTCTCTACCATCAGGGACACCTGCGTGGCTTACTGGCTGGCACTCAGAGCAGAAGCGCTCTGTTTTGCCTTCTTTAAGGTTAACCGGCTGATTTTTCAGCTTTAGAAGCTTAGACAGCATAAAAGTTTAAGCTCCTTCCCTCCCCCATCTCCAAAGTTCAGCTAAAGCACACTGTGAAAAGGGAGATGAGAACAGGTAGCATGTTAAAGCTTTTGTTCCCCTTCTGTGGGGACAGAAGAGATCAGCTCTCTGATGCACCTGCTCCAGTTGTGAGGGAACGCTCGTCTTCAGTTCATACAGAGCTGGAGAATTTTCTAAATACCTGCACAGACTGGACCTGTCTGAACTTGCTCTGTCTCACTCAATCATCTGAGAGCTGCCTGTTCACAACCTTAAAGCAACCATGATATTAGCCCCTACATCAGAAGGGTAAACTGCCCGCAGATATGCCAGTCTGTACACAAACTACTGCATTTTCCTAGAGCACAGCTCTAAACTGCAGCTCACAGGAGAGCTACTTAAGTGGATTAAGCCACTGCTTCATGGCATACACTTTTGCTTTTAAGAGGCTCCTATCATGCCCCCAACAGAGGTGTTTCAACAAGCAGGAAGGAGAAGGCAGAGGGTTTGAGAGACTGATGTAAGGACTCAGAGGAGAGTTAATGGGGAGGGACAATCAAAATACAATCAGGTTGGAAGCCCTTCACAGGGAGAGGGCTGGGGCAAGGATGCCAGCTTTATGCTTTTGTGAAATAAAAGCTCTGGTGTTTGTGATGGTAATAAACTCATCTATATAACAAAGAATGATGTAACATCAGATGTTGACTTCACTGCATACTGAAGCAGAAGTTAGACTGACTGTAAGGAGAATTCAATAAATCATGTTTGATGAAGGCAATATGAGGCTGACACCAGGCACTCTAGCTTTGGGCAGTAGAAATATTCACTCTCTCTCTCCCCCTTTAAGCCACTTTGATCCCACATGAAATCCCCTCTAACTTCAGCATTAGCAAAAGCCTTACAAAGGGCGGCACAGTCCAATAATCTGCATACATTGCACAGTGAAGCATCTCACTAACCTAAGAATATGTTAGGACTGCTTTTCCTGAATCCTAGTCAGAAACAAAAAAACATGTGAGAAATGAAATTAATTTGGATGTGTTCCTACCTATTTAATAAGCAGTCTTATGGAGAGGAACCAAAATGCTGGCTCAGGACTCCCGAGCTTACCTTCTGGGCTTTTATTCCTTAGCAATGGAGGCATTTCCATGGCATCAGGCAGATGGCTGAAATAAGCATCTTTCCTAAATCAAGCTACATGTGGAAGCCTAGAATCTATGTAAGGTACGAAAAAGCTACAAGCAGGAGGAATGAGGGGGTGGGGATGAAGGAAGAAGGAGGAGGAAAAGACAGGGGGTGGAGAGTAACACTGGAGAGCAGCAGTGATCCAGCCCCTCAGAATCTGAAAAGCATCACAGGAGCCTCTGGATAAAGACCAGCCTCAGTAGCAAGGCTAGGAGACAGAGGATTTCTGCTCAGTGATAAAACATGGTGAGTAGGATTTTTGTGATCTGCCTTATTGTTTGCTCTGGTGCAATGGCATTTCCTTTACTCTGATACTCACAGCGACTCCGAGAGACTATTATTTTGGGATGACTGCTCGTTTTTGAAGCATTGTTTTTTTACTTATTTTTCCATACATCTGACAAGTGTGTGCCTGTATTCATATAAATGCACATCCTATCTCCTTTTAAATCCATAAATTACTGAAAACAGCCAAAGCTGACAGCATTAACACTTTGCTGTCTGGTACCAACAGGCTGCTGGTCAGGGCAAGTAAAAAATGCCCTGTTTCCTTCTCAGGTACACAGCGGAAATTTCTGCTCAGCTGCCTTCTCCTAGCAATAGAGTAGTGATTCGATAGCTTCCTGTGCAGGAGTTTATGCTGCCCTTTTACATGGTGTAGTTGGAACATTTCAAGCAGTTACATTTCTTTCAGTCTCAGGTACAGAAGAAAACTGAGCGAGAGGTGCAGAGGTTTTGTCAGAGAAGAAGCTTCCTTTTGTCATGGTCTCAACCTCCTTCTGCCCTGCTGCATGCCCCACGCGGGGCTGGGGGAAGCAGTGGGTGCCCCACGCTGGGCTGGGGGAAGCAGCGGGTGCTGCTGTTCCCCCAGGGATCCCTCCTGTTGCCACACAGCAGGACAGTATGCTGGGACTAGAAACGTGGTTAATTCTACTATGAAAAATCCTGAGCTCCATGGAACAGTTGGCAGGGCTTAAAGGAAGGTTCAGGCTTCCCTATAGCACATTGCTGATAAGATTAAGCATTTAACTACACATCCTTCTAGTATTCTGCTGGGGAGTATGAGATTTTACTTCGTGTGCTCAGTGGAATTAAGGTTGAAGAAAAACACACCAATGTGCTTTTTGCTGGTTCTTCATGAGAAAGCCATTGCCTGACCTAAATGTATATGCAAATAACTAGGCATCCTGGGATACCCAAGAGAGACAAATGATTAAGGGAAATGATAAGATACAGCCACTAATGATGATGAGAGGAGTACTCCTAACAAGCAGCATGATCTCAGCGCAGGTTTGTGTGTCACACAGGCATCTTTAAAAATAAACATTCTTCTGTTTCCTAAATCATGACTGTCCCTGATTACATCCTTCATCCTTTCCACCCTGTTCTTTTCTGTTTTCTAATGGAGATGAGATACTAGCAAAATAATCAGTTTGAGCGAGAAGATGAGCCCTGCTTTAAAATCCTCTTTGGTTTTCACCATAAGAACTGTTATGTTTATTTACTTACTAGAAACAGTGTTACAATAACTGCAGACAAGGCATCACTACCCTCTAGCAAGGAAACATTTTATTGCTTTGTAATTAAAAATAAAATTAACAGAATGGAATATATGCTCATGATTATTAGTAAGTATTTCCATTATTAACTTTTATCTTCTGAGATAGAGAGTTAAGGTTTTTGACTGTAAATAGTCTTACTCCAAAAATACCCCCACATATGCTTTACTGGGAGCCCCAGCTGTTCTTTATGCATTGCTAATTGATTAGATCCTAAGCATTAAAAATTAGTATTGTCCACTGTCTTTCAAAGTAGCTGTGGCTCTCACCACCTCATGCTTGCTTGTTTTTGCATTTTAGGACTTCCAACTGGTGCCCAGCAAAAATCCTCCCGAGGTTAACTAGGCATAGGAAGGGAAAGCCTCCTGGAGTGCTCCATTCTTTTTCCCTTTCCCATTATATGATTTCTCAAGAAATATTTTAAAAAACATTTCATCTAAACTGCATCCATTTTAAGCATAATACATGTCCAAATGCCCAAACCAGATATATGTTTTCAGGAAATTTAATTATGCTACTATTTTTGCTTGGAAAGCAGTAGTAACATTTTCAAAGGTAACTCTGATATTCAGGCTCTTAAGTCTGATTGATATGAAGCCGCTTGTGGAAAAGAGATTTTGGACTCACTCCAAACTTGTATCCTAAAACATAAAAGCCGCCCAAATAGAGTTTTTTCCTTCTTTTTAAATTAAAAAACCTAAATGAAAGAGTTGATAAACATTACATACTCTTTTAATAGAAGGAAAATGCTTGGAGGGAGGCAAAATTAAGACTCCAAGTGGCATGCAGAATTCTGCTTAGCAAGAGGCAGCAACGTACCATCTCCACAACCTGCCAATTTTAAGAATGAACTAAATGTAAAGAAGCAGAAAGAACACTCCTATCTCCCCTGCAAAACAATGACTGTATTCTGAATTTTGCTTATTTCTGTCTCCAAGAGAGACAATTATATATATTACACATCAAACAAGCAAGTAAGAGTGTCCAAGACAGACAGCTGATAAAATTTTGGAATAAATGAACCTTAATTATATTTTTTCCTACTTAAGCGAAAGTAATTTTGAGCCAAACTTGCCAAAGCCAGAGAGTTAATCTAAATTTCCTCTTCGTAATACTATTATTTCTATCCCTGCAACCTCACTGAAGCAGATACTTCTACTTTCCCAGTAGGATGATCTTCCTAGAGTTACATCCAAGAGGACTGCTATTTTAGCTACTGACACATTAAAGCACAATATATTTTACCTTTTCTTAGAAGATAACCTAAACAAACCTTTCCACTGTGAGATAAGCTAGTAAGATGTAAGATAATAACTTTGACACCAGCCCAAAAACCAAAGCAAGTCTTCCTCCATTCCTCCAGAGAGGGAAAATTGTAGACAGCTCAGCCTGGCAGAAAGCTTTGGGGGCCATGGGCAGAGGCAAGTGTGACCTCTCTCTTCTCTGACCCACATGTCAGAGGCAAAATTTGGACAGTTTGAATCCTGCCTCCACCCATCTTCCTCCTGCTTCCTAATGAATAGCCGGTCCAGCTCCGCTGCACCCCTCTTTGGCCTCCTTGTCTATTGACCTGGACTTAGGTAGAATTTAGGCCACCCGAATATGGCTCCTATTAACCAGAACAGTTACCTAACTCAGTCTTGTTCAGGTCCTCATAACCCAGGACTATAAGCAATTGCTTTGACTGTCCTAAAACCACGTCTCCTCAGCCCACAGGAACGTGTTCACCTTCCCATTCTAAAACTTTAATTTACTTTTAGATGAATCACAGACACAGTAGAACCTTCTGTGTTTATGAAAAGGCTGTCAGACACCCTGCACAGATGGTATATCTTTGAGCATGAAGTATCGCTGCATTTTATGAGCAATATTATACAAATTTAAACCAAAACCTTATTTCCATTATAGTATAAGCCCAAAATCCGGATCTAATTGCCTGCTCAGACACTTGTGAAATTCTGAAAGTGAGCAGCTGGTATGATCAAGACAGATAAAAGTACTGTTTACTGTAGATGGGAAGTCTCAATGCTGCTGCACCTAAGATCATTGTAAATGACAATTAAACTGTAGCCCAGTACAAGATTCAGGATGTCCTCCATTTAAACATGTGTTCCATAAGTAATTTCACAGATATTAAAAAAAGAGGTCAAGTAACATTAATGAAGAAAACATCCTGAGCCTGCTGAAAACAAAACAACCTAGCCTTTGTAGACTGACTGCTAATTTCCACAGGTTTCTGTTCTTTACAGTGATTTTTAATTGCAAATAAATTTCCTTTGCAAAGGTGGAAGTCTGTCCCTCATACACCATTTATCCCTGTGGAAGAAGAGATATACTGCAAGTTAAGTCCAAGAGGAGAATAATTAAAAAGAAGCAGAGACAGGCAATAGTGTAGCTGAGTGCATGGGTCAAGAAATCCCAAGTAAGATGTACCATTTTTTAAATGCCTAGAATAATTTTTCACAGAATTTTGATTAGCTTTACATAACCACTGAAGGGTAACTTTCCCTTACAGCACTTTAATCTGTTTCTAACGTCACTGGTGCAGGTTCTGGGGTTTTGTCCCTGCAGAGAGGGAAAAAAGGTATCATGGTATAGTCCATTACAACCAAAAGTGCTAAAAGTATTAATAGATATAGAAAGAGAGTGGCATTGCATAAATATTTCTGTTCTATATTTGGAAAGAAGCTCATTGATAATTAATATCATATGAGGATGAAGAGGAACTCATAGTATGGGAAGTTACAAAACAGCATCTGAGACGAATATTTTAAAAAATCTGCAGACTCTGGTAGTCTGCCCTTAAGAGCTCTCAAAGAGTTGGCTGAGGAGATCTTCCTTTTCTTGGTGTTCATTTTTAATAGCATTTTTAATGGGGAAGATTCCCGAAGCTGTGCCAGTGTTCAAACAGGATAAGCAGGATGACACAATGAACTAGATACTAATTAGTCTGGCATGAATCCTGGGGGAAAATGAGAAAAAGAATATATGGGATTAAATAGAGACATTAAACAATTAGAATACAAAGTTGGTGATTATATATATAATAGATTAAAAAAAAAAACCCACCTAACTTATTTTTTCCTCATCAGAGGAAACTGAAAAGGTAGCATAGGCTACCATCAGTGTATCTTACATTATTATACTACATATATTCTCAGTACAGGTGTTATTCAGGCCATTTGGGCTTTCATGTTAAAACTGTTCATCTAATCTATACAAAAAGGCAGAAGAAGCCTTGAAGTTTCTAGCCCCAGTTATCAAACTGGTAGTCCATTGTTTTTCTTATAAAGGAGATACAATTCAGATCAAAGATTTCTTTATTCAAAAGATTATCTAATGATGTCCTGAATTCTTAGCTTTAATAAGTTTCATACTTGATAATAAAACAAATCCACCTCTAAAAGCCTTTTTAATGCATCTACAGAAAAACTTCCCAAGTATGCAATTACAGAAATGACCCTTGCTTAATACTCAGAGTGGGCAGAAACAGCTGTAGGACTTCAAAGAGTCCTACATAACATCGTTATAATGCTAGCATTTGTCATGTCACAGACTTCTAAGGAGCTTCTCAGCAGCAGGACTTCCCACAGGGACACAGTACCTACTTCTACAATTACAAAGGACTGAGGTGTCAGACACTTTATTTTTGGGATATTAATAATTGGTCTTGCGTCAGTTGTTTCTGATCATTTTCACAACTCTGCTGGAGTTCTGCACACTGAATTTCTTCTCAATCACACCTTGCTTTTCAGAAAAGGAGTGTAATCATGTCCCAGTGACCTATTTCTAAATATGCAAAACAAGTTTCCTGTAGCATCAGTGCACTCCAGATACCTGACAATGTAGTAAAATGTTTACTGGCTTTCATTAGGAATGCTCTGCATACTCATGTGCAGCCCCAAATGCGCAGCCCCAAATGCAAATAAATGTGCCAACATCTCAATCATACTGATAGACGCCCATCTATCACCATCCACCATGTTTTCCATAGCATCCATACTCTTGGTGTCGAATATTCACACTTTATCCTTACGTTTTCTACCATTTGTCACTGACCTACATTTAGTTGTAAATATTGCTAATGGCATGCCAGTTTGCAGCTTCTATAAGAAACAGGCTGTCACTGATCTGCCTGCTGGAGAAGCGCTGCAGGTGACAGAACTCCCAGATACACAGATCTGTATCTTGTGAGGTGTTGGTCAGACTGTTGCTGTTCCCAGCATGCCCTGGCAACTGGAAAGCCTCTGGAGGCTACAGACAGCTGTTACAGTTCAAGGTAGACTAAAGACTGCTTTAAGTTGTACTTTAAGAGCGTACAAAGGCTAGGCTTGGTGCTGAATTTAAAATCTCCCTGGCTGTCTTTGTACTGGGTGCAGGTCTGGATCCAGGGATCTGATCTGAGATTGTTCTCACGGGAGTGTTGGTAATTTTTTATTTCACCAGAGCTGTTACATACGGTTTGTCAAGGACTGCTAGAGATAGCACTGTGTTGTTTGTGTGTGTTGCAGAGTTCAATGGCTCCAAGTAGTTTCAGTTATGTCTACACAATTCAAAACAAGATAAGTCATTAACTGAGGTCTCATTAAGGAAAGATCCAAGCACATTCTTTCAAGTACAGGACTTGGAGTTTTTGTCCTGCTTCCCATCCAGTAAAAATCTGGTTTCTCTAACAGCTTTTAGGAAGTGCTTGCTTCTTCCCTGCCCTACCTTTATGTAAGTCCATTGACTTACTCAATATTCAAGTTGATAGAAGGGAGGAAAGGATCAGATGTGTCCATGAAATAACTGCTGGAAAACTGAGTGTCATGGCTAAAATAATTAATGACTAATTAGATGTATGAAAACATAAAACAGATTCAATAGTAAACCATATAGGCAAAGACCAAAATTGGCATTGATACGGGTAATAGAGTATTTTTAGAAATAGCTAATCAATGCACAATGCAGATTTAATGTGGCAATGCCTCAGAGTACTACACTGGTCTTTGTAAATCGGAAACAATGCTTCTGTCATAATTAACAGTGACTTTCAATGTGGCATTTTTTACTTTTTACAACAAAAGTAGTAGTGCAGAGAATTATACATTATACTCAGGAGGAAGCAAAAACAGTAATTCAGTTTCAGCATGCTTCCCAGGGTAGTACCAAGGTTTATGGATTTTCTATTCACAGGTAAGGATTATTTTAATATAAAGTGAGCATCATGTGTCAAATGTTTGATCCATTTTCTTAGGAGATTTCCCACCTTGAGCTCTTCATCCTCCTCAAAGGTACAGATTTATGAACTGCTGCCTCCCTGATACACACACATGTTAAAGTTCCTCAGGCATTGCTTTTCACTGATGCCTCTTCTACTTTCAGAACAGGACCTCTATCTTGTTAAAAGCCATCCTGAAGTCATAGTCCTAAATCCAAACCCCCTCATTTCTAACAGACAAAATGTTCTCTGAGTCTCAGCTACCAACCCATAATGTGTATCGTCTTCTCCTTGCTGGATCTTGCAACCATTGCCAACATATCTTCAGTTTCACTTGATCTGTTTCTCATGCAATACCATGACTCAGTGATGGAAGTTTCTGGTGACAAACAAAATCAATTGTACAATGCTTAATATCCGTCCCTTTGTTCTCCAGTTGTTTTCAAAGTTTACAAGTGCTAGCCATCAACCTCACAATATTTGTATTCTGCTGTTTTCTTTACAGAAACAGATGTGAGGAAGCAGTATGGAGCTCAAGAGGGGAAAGACCTTCATAAAATCCAGCGTGCAACATGAGAAAGTGCCACCAGTGCACACAGTTCCTATCAACAAAGATGATACAGGGAAAGACAAAAAGGCAGCTCTGGAGGGAAACCAAAGTGTAGCTGAAGTCCAGCTGGCATGTTTGGCCACGCACAAGAACTACAGATTTTCCACCAGAACAGCGAGGAATGGGGCTGGTGACAACTGCCTGGAAAAATCACCTGGGTCCTCCTACAAACTCGTAAGGAAGAGTAAAACCCATGACTGTGTTACTGAGGCAGACAAAACAGAGGACTGCAGCCCCAGCAGCATGATTTGTGAGGAAGGTTTTTCTGGAAAGGGTAAGGGCCGACTTGTCAATAGCATCAGCTTTTCAGGGATGTCCAGCTCCAGCAGTAAGAAAGAGTGTGTGGTCAGCCCCAGCCAGTCTGCATGCAGCAGTCAGATGATCGATTACAGGAACTTTGTGCCACAGATGCCTTTTGTACCAGCTGTCGCAAAAACCATTCCCAGGAAGAGGATTTCCCTCAAGAGATCTAAGAAAGGGCTCAGAGATATATTTCATATAAAAAAAAATAAACCAGAGAGCCTCACGTTCCTGGTTGAGAAGGACAAGAATCTGTCCTCTCCAGGCTGCAAGAGTGAGTTGTCTGGGCGTCTTGCAAAGTATCTTTTCAAAACCGGAGAAACATTTGCAGCTGATTGCTTGTCACAAGACTGCTCAGACAGTGAACTGCAGTCTGACTCTTCCTATGACTGCTGCAACACCCTGTGTGAAGATGTTGCCTCGCTGAAGAGCTTTGATTCCCTCACTGGCTGTGGGGAAATTTTTGCTGATGAGAGCTCTGCTCACCTGGAGCTGGAGAACAGCAAAGAAGTTCTGCTGAGACGAAGCAAGTGCAAAGACAGCCCCGTCATGGGCTCTTTCCAAGGGGGGGTGGAGCAGCTGGCCTCTCCTGGCCAGAATGAGACTGTTGAATTTGCAAAGTTTTGGGACAACATCAACAAATCAGTGAGGCTACATCAGAGCGCTCTGTTCGATAAGAAGTTACTGAAGATACCTGGTCCTGAGGTGGAAAAGGCTACAAGCCAGGCTGCTACATCTGTGACAGACCCCCAAGTGTCACCTAATAAAGATGGTGACAATTCCAAAGAGAGCTCCACAGAAACAGAAACGCCAAAAAGTGACAACCAGGAGTCCACATCCACAAGTGATGAAGGCTACTATGATTCATTCTCTCCTGGGCAAGATGATGACATGAAGGAAGCTCAGACCCCTGGGGTCCCAGGTAGATTTCCAAGAGACAGTTACAGCGGAGATGCCCTTTATGAGCTCTTCTATGACCCAAATGAAGTCAAAATAAACCCAGTCCTAGATGATGACTTGTGCACATCTGAAAGCATTTCAGAACAAGCCATTGAAATCCCTTTGTCCATTTACAGCTTTCATGTTGGAGCTGAGGAGAACATGGCTTCCCAACCAGCTCTAGACATTATCAGCCAGGGTTTTTTCCACAGCACATGGAAAGGCAAAGAATGTTTGCTAAAGCTTTGTGATACTGAGCTTTCACTGACCATGGGAATAATAAACTGGCTGCGAAAACACTCGGGACTCATTTCCTCCCCTGACTCTCTTCCCAGTCTTCAATCACAGACAGAAAAGTCCAATGGTTCATTGATCCCACCCAGTCCCACTCCAGAGCAGAAAGTGAGCACAGAAGCTCAGCAGGAGAAACCAAACAAGGAAGAATCTAATACATTTAACCTATGTGTGTCTTTGGATGAAAGCAAACATGCAACCCAGGCCTCTTCAGTAAACGTTGCTGAAAGAGACCACAGCCTGGAATCTTGCCCTAACACATCTAATTTGGATTTCCAAGGAAATGAAGGGAGTCACCACAAGGATTCATCTACAGTGCCTGGGACTGTAGAAGCCACCAGAGCATCAAGTTATGCACCACAATCACAGGCTAACGGAGACAATCTGCAGACATCTTCAACTGAGAATAAGAAGGTGACAATTTCAGAAGGATGCGAGACATCCGGAGATAAAAACCCACAGCCAGAAAAGCTGAACAGAGAGAGTGGCTCTCAGAGCTCTGAAAACCCTTTGTTAGATGATAATCACGAAGTAGAATCATGTTACTCCTACAAGACTGCTGCGACCTCACTCTTGGATCCCCTTGAGAGGGAGGACAGAAATAAACCAATGTATCACACTCTCTCTATTTCCTGTGACAAACCGCTGCAGCCTCTTGCTCTCAGACGCTTCCAGAGCTACATTAGCCCCACACCAACAGAGAACAGCACTAACATAGTGCAGCTCTTAGAGCGCTGTGTAACACAAGTGGCATCATTAAAAATCAGCTATGAAAACAAGCACCTCGAAGACAGATGCATTGGGAATGAAATTAATAATATCATTCGTAAGATATCTCAGTACAAAAACAAGTTATTTTTACAAAATGAATGCAACTGCATTGCCCAAAATCCAGAATGCTCCAGTATTCCTAGCACAAACCAATACAACTATGAGACAAGTTTCCAATCCAGCAGTCTGTATAATTTGAAGCAAAATGGGGAGCAAGTTTGCTCTGAAGATGAGAAAAGTAGAGCAAAAATCCTAGATGAGGTTACTAGAAGCAAGATAAATTTTGAATATGCCCAGCTAAATAATCAAGCGCTCTCCTATTTAAAAGACTTTACATTTGATCTTAGTCCAAGTGACTCTGCCCCTGCTACAACTCTTAGTAGACCAACATTTTTACCTCTCTTTAACTCTGTCTGCTCAGACATACCTGCTACCTTGTCGCAAGCTTCATACAGCACCACCGTCTCTCTAGCTGACTCGCTGCAGTCTAAGGAGGCCGCGCAGTGCAGCCCAGGGCCGTGGAGTTATGCAGAGACCCCCTGCAGGGGCCTGGCTGGAGGAAGCGCTCTGTCCCCTCACCCAGAGGCAGCAACCCTGGACACAGCAGTGACAGGGAGGAACCACCAGTAACACACCTGCATTGAGAAGGTGAGTGCTTATGGGAAGTCTGAAATTAAATGTGAAATAAGTAACATCTGTTCCCTTTTTACAGAGGGACACTTACAGCAGCGGAGTCTGATATATACTCAGGGTTTCTCAGTTTTCTAGTTTCATTGTTCTTAATCTTCACTTCAGCGTGGTAGTTAAGAGTAACAAGAATTTAAATTACACAATTGACCAAACCAGGGGCCACGTATAGCAGGTATCACATTCACTGAGTCTTACAAGTCCCGTGCAAAGGTTGAAGCCCCATCTTCCACCCAGGTGCAGCAGTTTTCACACCAGCTGAAGCAGGGAAAATTTTTCCTTCTCCCACTCCAGGATCTGCCACATTTGGAACAACACGGTGGATATGGCTGCCTGGCCACAAACTGCCGGCAGCGTTCAGCTCAGATTCCTCAATACCAGGTCATGAAATTCTCTTGCTATATAATGACAGCATAAAAATTATGTCCTGCTTCCCCTCTGGAGTGATAACTGGATATTAGGCAGAGCTCTCTACTGGAGTCCTGATGTGTGAGCTGCTACGCAGGGGGTCACACGAGAAAGCCAGAGATCTGCAACGTTAAGTCACAGGGCAGACAGACATACCCTGTCCTGCAGTTGCATACATACGGTGTGCCCTCAAGCACAAGGGAAGGCCCACAATACTATGCTGCTGCTGCTAAGTGTACCAAAAGGATGTTCTTCCTTCTTGCAAGCCTGAAGTCTCTCTCCAGCAGGTGCAGCTGGTCTCTGGCCAAACCACGCTGTGGCAGAGCAAGAGCTGAAGCCAAGGCATGCTCCCCATGCAAGGCTTGAAAGGCTTCTCAAGAGAGGGATTATAGGGTCTGTGCTGCACCTCAAGCTTTTGAAAATCCTTGAGCCATACTTACATAGTATAGGGAGATCCAGAATTTGGTCTCTGACATAGGGTAAGAAACACCTCTGCTGTAAAACAGAAAGAGCTGATCAGGTATGCAGCCATTGTGCTGGTTCAGATTTGCCTGTCACACAAGGCTTTAGGCCAGAGCAGATACTATCTGTACACACTGCTCTAACTCTATGCCAGCTGAGAAATCCTCTGTCCTCCAGTTGCTGAGAGGAATCTGTCATAGAAGTATACAACTTATGTAAATTCTCTATCATGTGCCCTGCCAAATCTGACAGATTGACTGGACTCTGCCCAGCCCTGGCACGCTGAGAAGGAGCCTTTGGAGGTGGTGGAAGATGGAGAAGAGGCTGCAGCAAGGGCCAGGATAGAGAATTAAGGAACAGCTCATTATTGAATGGAGGGACCCAGGGAACACAACACTTCTCTCGCTCTTGTTGCTCACAGCAGTGTGACTGCTTTCTGGTCATCTCTAACGGCTTCCCAAGCAGCACAAACTAAAAAGGACAGTGTTTCTTGCATGAGGCAAAAAACCCCTTACATTTTCAAGTCTTGGGAGATTCAGCCACCCGCTCTGCTTTTTACATCTTTGTGAAAGTGCCCTTCCCCACTAACAAGTCTCCCATTTCAGGGAGGGGTATTTTTCAGGGGTCTGCATGAAGTTAAGGGCCAGAGACTGCCAGTCTTCAATATCCTTTACTAACACATTGTCTAGTTATAACCTGCTCATCCATGAACTAGGTCTTCCTCTAGTGAAAGAAGTGATTTTCTTTTTTTCCATTTTTGTTGCAAACAACATTGACTAGCAAGCCACCTTCTTGTGTCACCAGGTTTTTGGGCAGAACTTGCCATTTAAGGACACACCATAGTCCTTAGAGCTACTTGCCTCTTTTAGATTATTTCTGAAATTAAAAATTCAGTACAGGCAAGGAAAGGTTTGTGGTCACAGCCAATATATGTAAGAAACCAGTGCTAGGCACAGCTTTTTAGGGTTAGAACAGCAGATCAATGTATGCATTGGCCTGATATTTTTAGTTTGTTGTGAATATTAATCCACAGGGTACTGCTAAGAATATCCCTGCCTTCGCAGGCTAGGAACGCAAAGGGATTCTAATTTTGAGGAGTCCCTTGCTTTCTGGTAGAAATGGAGAAGGAAGTCATAGCTGCTGTGACTGTCAGAAGTGGTAACAGACTGTATCTTTATACTGTGCAAGACATATTGCAAGTAGACATTACTGGACTCGGGGCACTTTCTACTGCATTGTATCAAATGGCAGCTGCTGTATGCCACCATGTGTCAGCATCGATAATACCTGCCAGGTATTCTGTCAGGAATGCGACGCAGTTCACATGCTATCACCTGAGTCCCAGAGAGAAGACAATTCAAGTTTTTTCCAAAAGGGATCTGCTGATTTTTGATAGAGGTTTCTCTAACAGTAAAATGAATGACATTTTAAAATATAGATGGGATTTGCATATTCACAAAGTGACTTTGAGGAATAGTCTAATTTCAAGGAATCATTTCACTACAGGCTTGCTGTTTGTTACAATTTCTTAAAGAAAAAGAATTTAGACAATAATTAAAATGTCATTAAGCATGGTTAAAAGAAATGGCTGTGGTGACAGATAGAAACACTGCCATATGACTGAGTTTTCCTACCCAGTATCTTCTTGCCTGCCCACATTAACAGATTGCCTACAGGTTTGCCGGAAATTTTAATTTTTTTTGATGGTGACTCAGGATCTTTGCCTTAATCACAGGGGTGGTAGTGTAAGAGAGGCAACATACAAACATGGTGTCACCTCTGAATCCATGGAGACAGACAGCATCGAGAAACATGCCTACGCTGGACATGACTGTGCAAACCCCAAGAACTTATACATGAACAATGTTCCAAGGTTCACTGTTTTAAAATGCCACACTCGGGAGCTGTGAGAGAAATGACAGATCCAGAGGCGGCTCCTGCTTTGTCCCTCAGAACAAATGCTGCATAAGCAGCTCCAATGCAGCCCCTGCTCCTCCCATGGACTCCCAGGCCTGACCTGGAGGAGCTGGGAAGGAGAGGGTCAACTTTCTTGCCATTTATCACGGGGCAGAGGAAAAGCTGATATCAAAAGCCATTAAAATCTCCAGGTTTTGTCACCCCGTCTCCACATGTCCCAGTACCCACAGTAACAAATGAGCCCATCCTCCGTGCTCCAACTAGTGTGCAGGGTTCCCCTGAGCCATGCCTGGCCTCCAGGGCTGCTCTACTCTGCTGAATGCAGACTCACAACTGTGATGAAGAACAAGAACTGTGGTGTGTACAAAAAGTGCCAGTCCCAGCTCCTATTCCGTTTCTGCCTTCCCTGGCATTTTAGGAAGAAATTTGCAAATGCCTCGTATCTGAGCTCACCAGGAATTTGAACCTTGATGGTAAAGGAACCCCAGTGGCAAATGGCATCCTTACATGGGGATATAGAAGGGTTATGTAGAAGGTGGAAATTACCAGTAGGAAGTGCAATGAAAGGCATAATTTTCATTCTTCAGTATCGAAATGCGAGGACTTAGGAAGTGAATGCAGTCCATCCCCTGAATATGGGGAGGTTTCCTAGATTTGTATATTCATGGACCATAGAAATTAAGCTGCAGAAGTTTGTGCTTTTTGACCAGATGTTTTACAGCAGGAAACTCTTCATCCTCAACAAGGGAATGCTGTCCTAGAGCAGTGAGTTGGGATGTCTTTTCCAGACCATTAAAATCTCTGGAACTGACCGAACAGACAACACTGCATGTCATAGCAACTGGATGCAGGTAGAACAAAGCACTCGCTGCAGACAACAGCTTTTCAGACCACTGAGTCATTTCTACCACTTAACGTGGTTTGAACTGCATCTTCTGTTAACTGGTAGATGTGGCAGAGCAACAAAACCCACGTGTGCTCCCAACAATATGTGCTCACTTCATTCAAATGCTGAACCGCCACATTATGCACCAGTTGAAGCTTTTGGACATGTTCAGTGATTGCACTAAAAGGAGCGCATTGCAATAAGCTTGCCCTCAGGTCAGAAAAAAATAGATAACTGTCAATCAAAGAGGGATTGCCATAATAGATAGGGCAGCTGTAGATAAAAGAAGACAGTATGGCATACGTGATTGATGTTACCAAGGAACTGAGATTCAGAAGCAGATAAAATACAGCCTAGACACTGCAAAGTGACAGGGGAACGTGTATCTGATCCTCACCAACTGAAGGGCTACTCAGAGTCTAGGCAATTTCTGTAATGCTTTTTATTCCCTCCTGGTTCGACTTTATTCCCTCTGTCTTAAATTAAGGTTGCATTTCTCCCAGACAGATATTTCTCTATCTGCCAGGCATAGGGAAGGCAGACTGCAGTGTTTGGGTTTGATAAAAAGGAAAAGCAGAATGGAGCCTCATCTCCATATAGGCAATTGTCTGATAAACTATGGTATTATTTCTTGAAATGGCCAGAGAGATGCCTTAATAGGTGAAAAAATAAAGGCAGAATCCCTCTGCACACAGCAGGGAAAGAGCACGGTAACACATTCAAGGCCTGAGGTAAAGAAATCCATGTATTTCCATGCTCCCTCTATGGCATAGCAAAGAGGTCCTCTCTCAAGTCTCACATGATGAAATGTAAAAACAATGAAGTGCAGAGGCAGCCGGCACATTTTCTGCATTGGAAATGCCTCTGGCTCTGAAACATACACCTTTATAATGTGAGTTGCCCAGATCATCTTGCATTGAACCAGATATTGAAATCTCATCTGACAGTCCACCAGCCACACGCACACATACAGGCAAGCACATAACACACACTCTTGTTCAGACAAATGCATCACAAAGTACAAATGTACTGCTTGTCACATATGGTATCACAGAAGCAAAAAGCAGGGACACAGAGGTGACAAGCCACTGCCTCTGCTAATACATTTGAGTGTTAGTCACCATGTGCCCAGATACTTGGGCTAAATGCTAAATTAAACAATTTTCTCCTTCATTAAACACTGTTGCTTCTGGACTTGGCTCTGTCTCACTGTACTGTCTTCATGGGACTTTGTCATCAATGCTTACTCTACCCAAAATCAGAATTCTATCAGGAGGAAGAAATGTTCTTGCCAGCTTATTTGCTAGAGAAGGGTTTTTCAACACAGTTATCAGCACAGATGATCTCTTAAATGGCAGATGCACTATAATGTTGTTAAATGTGTTTCATTTTAAAACTGAAGAAATTGATTTGCTGCTTTACCCGCTATTGCAGTAGGATGGTTTCCATGGATACAGTCTTATAGGGATTCTATTTTTCCCCTCTTGACAACAGTACAGAAACCTAAATTCTCATCTTCATTGCACCAGCATAAATTTGAAGCCAGGGGAATGATTCCCAGATTTAACCCTGAGAGCAGAAGTTGGCTCCCAGTCTTCTTCAGCCTTGAATTTGAGATTTTCAGGGTGATGGCAATGGAGGGAAAAACGAAAAGGAAAACAGTTTCTGTGGACAGCAGCATGGGCTGAGGGACAGGACATATGAAACAAACAGTGCCTTTGTGTGAGAAATGGGGAGAAGTCAAGGCAGAATGCAAACGAATTAACTGCTTATTCAGAGGCTTAGCATCTTGCCTGACAGTTAACTGCAAAAATACAAGTCAGGTTTTGGTTATAGGAATTTGGCTATAGAAGACATAATTATCTGCATGGAATTGGGCCAAATATCACCCCATTTGTTTGAATGAAGGGATGAATCCATTGTTACCATTCTGAAGAAAACCTGCTTCACTTCTGTTTTGCTGTGATGGCCAGGAAGCCATAAGAATGGGAAGAAGGGGGAAGCGAGAGACTAGTATCCAGTTACAGAGCAGGCTTCTTCATTCAAGCAGGAGAAAATCTTGCCCCATCTGGAGTACAGTCATGGAGACACTGAATGCAAAGCAGATCTTCAGCTTGAGAATGCTCTGTACACATCTGATGGCATTTATACTCACCAGCCAGCAAGTAAAAACGAGTAGAAGGAAGACCCTGGTAACCTCAGCTTTTTGTACCTCAAGTGTAAAATCTCTAGTTCTGTTCCCCCCATCAGAACATGCAGAGAGGGGCAGAACCAGAGTCCTCCGAACAACACTGCATCCTACCTCTGCCAATGGGCTGCAGTAGGTGCTTGGAAAAGGAGTGTCAGAAACAGGGCAAATGGAGAATTTTGAAACCTGAAATAACCAACCTCCCACCTTCTGGCAACCAGCAGTCTCTGAGCTAGACAGTGGCTCCTCCTGGATGTCTGGGTTTAGCGCTCCCTTTTCCAAACTCACCTAAGCATATGAACTTCAAAGCCTCCTAATTTGTGTTATGAACCTTTAGTTTGTTTAGTGTGTGTCTTTCAGGCACCTCTTAAAATCTGATGTCTATTGTGCTGTACGTATCAAATTTGCTTTGTAAAACTTCCAAAATACTCCTTTCAAATTTCCTCCTGTTCTGACATCTATTTGTCCCCAAAACAGGCACTGTCCCTTCTGTGGCCTGGCAACACTTGGGAGATTACGGACACTGTTGTGATTGTATATTCAGGGCAGAGGCCATGCTTCAGTATGTAAGTCTAGGGTCTCTGTGTAAACAAAGACTGATAGTCCAGGGAGATAGAAAGCACAGAAATCCTCAGCACCAGTAGATTTTCTGCATTTTTCTAAAAAAAAAAAAACCACCCAAAAAACAACCAAACCAAAACATTTTAAATCTGGCTAAAGTGAGAGCAAAAAATTTGACTGTCACATTGAAAGGTATGAAGCACTGTTGTCATGAGCCAGTGCTCATGAACAGTAGCACAGGGAGCCTGCACTCTTTTAAGAAAATATCTAAAATGAACACAGTTCCCCATGAGGTCTTATGGAATGCTGTTCTGTTTTAAGCAAACTCTCCTTGTCAGATCTTCAAGAAAGGCTAGGCTGTACACATGTGGTGTGGCGAGTTTCTTATGCCATTCAAAGCATGGGGACTGCATCTCATTCACAACATTTGAAGGTGAGAAAGATGTTCGCAGTTCTTGGACAGCAATACAGCTCAGGATAGAGAGAAGCAAAAAAGTACTGAACGTTAGATTTTTCCTATGGAGTAAGGCATTAAATCTAAGCCTCTCTACATGCACTGTGTCAGGCCTATTCAGGTAAAGCTTAAAAGATCTTGTGGCACTTAATGATAGTGGCAGCCAGTGATGACAACTGCACAAATGATACCATGATATTGCAGCCAGCAAGTTTCTCTCTTCCCTCAATCAGCTATCCTCTCCTTTGAGGTGATATATCATCCAAGAGGAAACTGTCAGTCTGCAGGTCAAGATACAGGGAAGATTACTGGAGATTCAGGAAAAAGGAAGGTCCTCTTTGTCCTTATTTCTGATTGAATGATTCTCATTTCACAACAGAGAACAAGTTAGGAAAATGCAGATTGTATTGCCCCATCTCCTCTTTACTAGTCTTCTCTAACTGTGATATTTTCCTTTCCAAATCTACCTCTTTTTTCCTTCATGACAACTTTCCCTCTAACTTGCCCCAAACAGGCCCAACTCTTTCCTCTCACATGCTGTATATTCCTTCTGCTCCCTCTTGACGACCAAACCTACTTCAAAAGCCCTTTCCCTTTCCCACATGCCTGCCAAGCTGACACCTCCTCGCAGCTCATTACCCCTCCCAGACAATTCTCCCCACCCTCAAGAGCCTGGAAACCCCTCTTCAGGCAGGCAGCCTCCTCCCCAGACTCATAAGATCCCTGCATCCCTACCTCACTGACTGAGTCTGAAGTAGTGGAGAACAGCTGGGAAAGGAATTTCACACAAAGGAAGCAAAGCCATAATTTAGAACTGGCCCTTTGCTATCACGGGCTCCTCTCCTCCTCCCCATTCATTCTGCAAAGGAAGTATGCTGAATCTGCAGAATCCCAACCTGCAGCATGTTGTAAATAATTATGCACAAAATGAAAATCGAGTGCTCAGCACACTATGAGGACAGGCTTGCACAGCACCCACAGTGCCATGCCCATAAAAGCCAGTCAAGCTCTGTTTAACAGCAGCCACAGAACTGGGCCTCGGGTTCTGGGCTTTGGTCACATTAATAGAGGTGCAGACAGTGACTGGACGACACAGAGATGGGAGAATCACAACCTAAGATTAGGCAGAATTAAGGTTATTTGTTCATCCCCCAACCCCTTTGTTATGTTTTTCCATCTCACAACCAACAGAGGGGAAAAGAATCAAGCCAAGGTGGCTTTCGGGCTGTGATACACAACCAGGCAGATGTTTGCAGAGAAATCAATGGCAAAACAAATTCCATCTGTCTTCAGTAAGGATGGAGAGGGAGCCTTATTTACAGCAGGAGACACTAGACAAAACACTGCATCAGAAATTTTCACAGCTCCAGCTTTTCAAGAGAGATTGTGCCCTCTGTTTTCAGCTGCACTTTTAGGAAATATTCAGTTGGGTGTTAGCCTTAATTAACCTTGGTGCAGCTGCATTTCTGAAATAAGGGAAGGCTGTATTTTACACAAATGTCAAATGGGGCTTGTCAGCAGCAGGAAAAACATTGAGGAAAAGGAGCAGCTCTCCTGTTTGCGTACTTTAAATAGAGGATGCTGCAGTTTGTGGCTCTTGGAGAAATACAAGCTCACTCTCCCTTCCTCATCCGTTCTGTCTTCCCTCGAACATACAGGCAAGTTGGGTTTTGCTCTGAAAAAAGCACTAAGTAGACTGTTGCTATAGCAACCAACTCCCTGAATCCCATTTATAATTAAGATGGTGGTCTAACCACCTACAAAATACGTCTTGCAAAACCCCTGAGTTTACTGCTTCCCCAGTAACAACTGAATGTTTTTACAGTGAGTCTATCTGATCAGGGCAAGGTTGTTTAGGTTAGTTTGCAAGAGTGATTACGTATTTGGAAGTAGTTTGCTACTGAGATAGCAAAAAGATGCCAGGAAACAGCAGGGTTGCAATTTAAGGCTTTTTTTGCTAGCTTTCTTAAAGGTTCAATCAATAACAAGACAGTGCTTGAATCATCTCAGCTCTCAAAAGTACTTTTCAACTATAATCTATAAAATTTTGGAACACCTAATGAATCATACTTGCAAATTTAAAAATGCCCTTAGCTTTTTTTCACAATTCAAAAGCTGTTTTACTTAAAAATCACATAATAAAACTAATAAATAATTTTTCTGTTAGAGAAAGGTATGTTAGTTTTCCCTTCAGTATTTATTAAAGGAGATGACAGCTAGACTGTATGATTGAGTGCAATCCTTGAAACACAAATTAAGAATGGATGAAGTTCATTTAAAAATGACATTTATTGCCGATTGAGGGCTGTATGATGCAAATGATAGAAATGTGAAGGCTTTACGTTATGAGATTTTAAAGAGATAAACATATGTACAGACACTTAAAAGGAAGAATTCTCTCTGTTGCTCCCTTGACCTCTGAACCTTACACATTTTATATTATTAAAGATAAAGATAGTGTACCTACCTGTGTATACAGAAATTGTAATGTCCTTGACCCACAGTGGTTCAATCAAATAGTCATCAAACTATACAAACATAAAATGCTGGGGCAGGTTATTGTTTCTGAAATAAGACTAGTCTCTATTGCAGTGTGCTGCAAACTTACTTAATTTAAGGGCCATTTAGCCTTTGAAATATTAAAAAAAAATCCAAAGATGAAGCAGGTTAAAAGAAGTCCAGAGATCAGGCAACTTTCATTTAATTGAATAAAATTTTAGTCTAAATATTGATTGTTCATACTTTAGTTCCATTTTCCTACTTTTTGGGTTTTTTCTTGGAAAAAACGTATGTTTTTCTCTTTATTTTCTCAATCATTTTACTACCCATGTTCTAATGTTTTATAGCCCAGTAGTAACCCCAGAACCCCAAACTGCAAACTGCTGCTCTGCAGCATACTTCTGAGCCCTCCGAAAATTCTAGATTTCATGATCAGAAAAGGAAGGTTCCGCCTTTCTAGTCACCTTCCAATAAAAGCAGCTTCTTTCTAGTTTGGTTCTACCCCTTACCAGTCACCATTGTCTACCGTAACACTGTTCCCATTCTGCTCTTCCTCTCTATGCCCTGATTGTGTTTTAGGGAAGCTGTATTTTTGCAAGGCCAAATCCTGTAGATCATTTTCAGCCTAACAACCAGTAAACACCATTAAGAATTTTGATTTAAATTTAAACTGATAGGATACTGCTCTTAATACCTGTGGGATTTCTTCAGAAATCAGTTTCACTAATTCCCATCACCTGTATGCTCATGTGAACCATGGTGTGCTGAGCTGTGTTCTATCTCCCCGGATCAGCAGGTTAGGATTCTTCCCTGAGCTGAAACATGACCTATGACAGGAGGTATGCTATCTTCCTTTATCTGCTAAAGAAAAAATGAAAAAGTCTATAATTGCAGTAACTATTATTGGATACTAACTATTATTGGCCTAATCCTGAGTAGCAGAGTGACTTCAGCTGTATTTTGGCTTCTTTACAGATAGATGATTGAACTTCCAAGTTGCCCACATTGTCAGACAGTGCTGGCAAAAAAAAAACCAACCAAAAAAACCCCAAACAAACAAACAAAAACAAACAAACAAAACCCCAACCAGTTTCTCCATTTCTTTATCTAACATTATGCCTCACAGTCTACCAAAAGGAATGGAAAATGAGGCAATTCAAATGAATGTACATAAATCACCTGGCTGGATATAGACCATAATTACGATTTTTCATCTAGCAAACATAAAAATCTTTATGCTGAAAGTCAACAGTGAATAATAAATCATTACATTTACCCTGGTTATATACTTCAAGCTTTAGAGATAAATTCTTGCAAAGTACAACCAGTCTCCTGTAGGAATGAACTCTAAAACTCCATAATTTACTACTGCCACCCAGAAGAGGCTTGGGGGATAAGGGCAGGAGACAACCATAACAGAATAGCTGGGTTAGTCTTCACCTGTACTGAGAACCAAGCAAGCCATCAATGAGCAATCAGCAAAGGCAGGAACACAATCCCCTGTAAGCCAGCACCACTTGGCTTGGGCAGCATGAATGTTGTATACCAGATGGCCCTTTTGGCAATTCAGGAAGCCACTGATAGGATTCCAAAATGGAGGTGGTGGCCAGACCTCCTGCACTGAGCTACAGTTACTGTAGCTGAGCTGACACTGAGGAAGGAAGTTAAAGGAATGTTGCAACCTGTATAATCTTAAAAAGGGCAATGAAAATTTCTATGAAGTACTGGTATCTGGGAAACCTAAAAGTGAAACATTGGCAACCACCTAAGCAGCGCAACTTAGCTATCCTATAGGCACTTCTTTTGGTATCCTTCTCAAGATCACATACCTCTTTCCTGCACATGCCCAGGATACACATGCCCAGTGTGCAAGACAGCTGGTCCTCCCCAGTCAACACAACATCTGTTTCTGTGTTCCTGTGAGGAATAGGTTTCTTCAAGTGCTGACAGCTCTCCATTATTTGGGCTTTTCAGTGGGCTGGGAAGACCTGGATAGTGGAAAAAACATAGATAACATGGGCTCTTGGGAGGGCACTGCAGTAGGACCAAAAGTTTTTTGCATGGAACAGCTTTCATCTGGCCTGGCCTGCTATAGCAGCTAAGAAACTCAGGCAAACCTACATTCTGGGAGAGCACAACATCAGACATGGTATGTTCCCACGCATTTACATTGTGAGGCACCTTAGCTAGCCCTGCTTAATCCACAATCTGAGTAACTGCCCACGGATCATGGAGCATTAACTGTAATTGCAAATCCACTAGTCACCTCCGACTCCATGCGGGGATTTGCTGAAAAGCACTGTTCCCTACAGTGCACAGGCCGTGCACCATCCTTTCACATCCCCTTTTCACAATATGCTTCACTGCCCAGCCATCTTGTAGTTTCTTCATGCTAGCATGGCTATGGGATAGAGTGAGCACAGACTTTGGCCCAAAGATCGCAGTGCTCAAATCAGCTGAATTGTTTAGTCTTTGAGGCCGGTTCTATTAATAAATGCACTGTTAGTCACTGTGATTTCTGATGGGATGCTACATGTGTTAAAAGAATGAATGCTTCCCGTAGCTTCCAATTAGCTTGGAAATGTTTTCTGGTTCTTTGCCTAGGACTCAGACAACAGTAGCATTGTTAGCAATGAACTGCCACCTCCTAATGTTGAGTTACAAGAATTAGTGGCTTAGTAAACTACCACTGACCTTTTATTTTTTTTTTTAATTATTCGTGAAGCTTTTGAAAAATGCTATAAAAAAGATATTTTAAATTAACAGAAATTGGGACAGTATGTATTTAGAATAGATGAATTTATCTGCAACTCTGTGGCACCAAACTATTGTTCAGGAAAAAAAAAGACCCAATTCCTAAATATGTTTCAGACTGGCTTCCCCATTGGTCTGTAACAAATCAGTTCAGTAAAACCAGTCTTTTTAAAGAACACTGCCTTTTGGCAATTGTAGACCCTGAGCGCTCTCCATTAGGATGTGGTGCCAAATTTTCTTACTTCTAATCATCAGACTCAACAATTCTGTGCTACTGCCCTGCTTCTGCTGCCTCTTTCACCTTTTGTTAGCACTGATTCTTTTCTGCAGGAGGGGAAGAGTTGCAGACCTGAAGATAACATTGCTAGAAGCAGCATTAACTTTATGTGCTGTCCCCAGGAAAGAGGTTGCAGAGAGAATGGTTCCTTATCCACCTCCCTCTGTCATTCCTTGTATGTTGTTTGGACACAAAGCCGCAAGACTTCCAGGAAGGTCTTCCAGGAAGGGACTTCCAGACCCTCTTCTGCTGCTACTGGTGCATCTGCACTCCTCTTAACTCTACGTCTCTTTGCCTCAAAGCAGAGCGAGCACTTCACCCTTAACCTGACCTGCAGGCATTGTGATGTTGCCTCAGTCCTCATTTTGTTTATTCAGCTCAGGAAATCTATAGAAAGAATTCTGTTATCTAATAAGAACCTCATATGGCAATCATCCACAGGCTATAAATCAATAAACTTCCCTTAACAGCAATTTATCACTCATCTTATCATGCAGCAATCCACATAGTGTTATAATTAAAGGCATAAAAATTTAAAGTGAGCACGATACAACAATGAATAATGGCCCAATACAAAACATTTCATAGTGGAAAAAAAATCCTACCATAAAGAGAGCTTTGTCTAGCACCTAGGAAGAAAATCCTTAAGTCGATTAAGGGCCTAACTATTATCAAGTTAAGTGACATGAACATTGAAAACCTTGCTTTACTATGCTTTCTGACAGGAGATTCCTGACTTTTTGCAGGAAATAGTTACTTAGTTCCTTAGACATAAATCTACGGTAACATAAATATCCAAAGCAGCATAATCAATTGAAAAAAATTCTACTAAGTTATAAATTGGCACACAGTATATGTCTTTGTGGTTTTGGGGTATACCTGAAAAATGCATCTCTGTGAGAATAAAAATACGTGTGTTCGTCAAAAAAATCAGGAAAGTTCATTGCTGTAACTTTAATTTTTTTTCTTCACTTTTTCACCTGTGCAGTTCCCATATTACAGTATTGGGAAGATAATAGGTAAAGTCTCTTTATTAGAACACTTCACCAATTTTTCAGGTATGCTTTCAAATTTCCCTTCCATTAATTGGCAAAACTAGTAATTTCCCCAACTGCAACTGAAAATTAGAGATTTCTCAAGTGGCTTATTTAATGGGCAGTGGTATTACATCTGCTTCTTCAAGAAAACTCAGTTCCACTTTCCTGTAACTACTGTTTGATCTTTCTTCATGCAGGTTTCCACATTTAAAGTTTTTACTGGTAATGGGCTAAACTCCCTTCTACTGAACAATGCTAAAGATCAATCCAATGTTAGGGAAAAGCATAAACCAACCAATGCTGGCTAGCAATGGATCTGATTTTGCTTAAAGGGCTCAGGCCTTTCTTCGAACACAGGCTCTTAAGACGGGAAGGGATCACTGGCGGGACTCATTTCCTTCTGTTTTTTACACCACTGTCAAATACCTTCCAAAGAGGCAACTCTGAGTTCTCCAATAATTTATAACTTGGTATTATTTCTTAACCACATTTCCATGAACATAAATACCTAAGAGTATAAAGTGTACTGAATGATGTCCTTCACTGATTTCTGGAAGCCTTGTGCTTTTTATGCCATGGGAGCTAACTGAAAACGTTCACAAAATCTTTGTGTTTTTATCAAAATCGAAAATTTGGAAAACCTCTGCTCATCTCATCCATGGTATCAATGAGGTTCACAGGTTTTACGGAATAGCAAGGCATGAAGGCTTAGACTCAATTTGTAACAAAATGTTGTAACAGAAATTACAAGATTCCAGAATTTCTTTGCAGTATTTCATACAGCTGAATTTACACCTCCATAATTCAAGAGTCTTCTTGAGGAATTCTGTTCTCATGAATGAGAGAGGAAGAGAGATGAAGACAGTTATGATACACAGACAGTTATGACAAAGAGAAATAGACAGATTTTCAGGATGGATACTTTTATTAATAGATTTGACACTAAACAGTTGTATTTATGTGAATATCTAAAACATCCATACTGGAGCAGATGAAATCCCCATTTACCTTCTCCCCAGTAGTGACCAGGAGTGAATGCTTATGGAAGAGAATAAAAATAGGGCAATCAGTGGTATTAAGCTATCTACGCTAAGGGCGAACAATATTCATGTCATTGTATTTAATAAACAGACCTATCTTCCATTACATATTTAATCTCATTTTGAACCAATACATACTTTAGGCCTCTATGACATTCTGTGCTAAGGAATTCTACAGTTTAATTTTGCATTGTATGGGAAAAAAATTATGTGCTTTACATCTACTGCCTCATCAATATTCAGGAGCCTACTGTATACTCCCTGTATTCTGTGAAATAATGAATCATCACCTTTTCACCAATTGTGTACCATTCACGGATTATGTTCACATTCCTAACAGTCATCTTTCCGAAGTAATATACAAACATATATATAACAGGAATATTGGCTATTCTCCTAGAAACTTACACAACTTACTTATACAGGTATCTTAATATTTTTCATCAGGTCATGAAAGCATAGCAGTATGCTATGTACTAGTGGAACTGAGGTGTCATATGATATCACTTTCTCTTCTTTCTTCTCCAACTTCTTATTAGAAGTTTAGCCATAAAATATAGAAAACTTAATTCTGCTCACTGTGTCCTTCTAACCTCCTAAGTGACTTTCCGAAGGGGATGCACATGGAAACTGGAAAATGCAACAAATTATTCATTTATGATGTCTAAGTAGCCACTTTTCATCTTTTAGATAAAACAGGATGTCCACATACTGTGTAGATCTGCTGTTACAATGTAGTCGCCTTTTAACTGATTCATCTGCAAGAATACAAATGCTTACTAAACACAAATTATAACTGTGTTAGTCATCTGCCTTTATCAAGTAGAGTTTCCCCTCCCCAGAAGGTAAGGAGCAAGAAGAATGCCATGTTCAGCTGATTGTGTTGCAGTTGGGTACCCTTAAGCTTAATTTCTCAGATACTCAAACCCATTCTACATTCACATCATTTAATGGACATGGAAGTTTACAACAGACTGTGTCCTAATTTTTGGACATGGCGGGGGGAAAGGGCAATAAAACAGTCTGTGCTGTGGTTATGAGATGAAAACAGGTCAGTGATTCAACATTTTTTGACAAAATACTGGGTAAGCAGCCTTAATGGGCAGTCAAGATGATGGTATATCACAGGACAGATTCTTAGGTTTGATTAAGGACTGTAAATCCAGTGGATCCTCTCTCCAAAGACTGCCTCCGTGGAAAGGGGATACCTGAATGGCTAAGAAAAAGCATTCAACAGTATTGTAAAAAATTGGCAACATTCCTATTGGCCAATCTCCAGTTGATAGAGCAACTCTATAGGATCTGAAACAAGAGAGCATCAGAGCAGCCTACGTCAATGACTGAAACAGAGGAATGGAAAGATGACACAGAAATACCATCTTCTCCATTCAGTGCAGTGCTGGGCACAGCTCGAGTGTTACTGCAGAAAACTTAGCTGCACTTGTGCTTCCATCTGTTCATTTACCTCAGGGTTGAGCCTGCTTTTAGAGCAGGTCCAGTAACACTGGTAGTACCTTGAGTGTTTTCCATTATTATCCAAGCAGATCTGCCTGGATTCAACATCTGCGGCTCACTCTGTGAGGCTCCTGGTAATAACTGTTAACAGAAAGACCTGCCAGTCTTTGCACAGAGATGGCGTGTTTAACATTTAGTGTTAGAAAAAAAGCATAGTGTCTGAAAAGAAGTATGTTAAACCACAGAAGGGTTTGCAGAATATCTAACTTCACATGAGGTTTTCACCTAGCAGAAAAACCAAGGATGTCTTAACTTCTTTAGCACTCTACAGGGATCTGTAGGACACACTCATTTCCCTTCAGCAGGAAGGGAAACGAGCTCATCTCTCAGCATAAAATCTGCTCCACAGTTCATAGCCCTTGTGATCTGTTATACCCCATCACTGGCAATGCAAGCTATTCAACCTGGCAGGAACCTAGAAGTTACGAAGCCCAAAGGAAATAATTTGGGCATTTCCCCTTTGCCTACCCTGAGGTGTTTACCAAGGCATGTCCTAGACTGACTCACTGTTTTTCCTTCCTGTTTTTCTGAGAGGCTGCTATTAAGTTAAATCCATATAGCCATACAGTCAGTTCTAAATAACAGGGTCATAAAACTTAAAGAACTTACTACAGCAGTCCAGACCAATTGCTGTTTTTACGTCATGAACACTGCTAAACATAGCATAGGAAGACTTCCTTCTCCCCTCTTCCCCACTCCACACATGGCTGACAGCTACATTTATCAGATTCCCAGCCCTGACAGTTAAAAAAAGAAGTTAGCTTCCAAAATTAAAATCACCTCCTTCAGCAATGTGAACAGTCACTTATACTAGTTAAGATGTAACTCTCTATTCATCTCTCTAGTTATCTGCATGACATATACTGAACCTAAAAACAAGTTTTGAAAATAGATCTTTTAAAAATACACTAAAAAAATGAAATTCTTAGAATAAAATCTTAGTTTTATTGGGATCACCATTTGCTTTTTTAGCTTGTCAGAGGCAATTGGGTTTCTTTAACAAAGAAAAGCATGATCTATTGCTGGAGTTTGTCTAACAATATAGAAAACAAAAATGCAATGCCAATACTTTAGAATCCTGCAGAAACTGTCTTTAAAAAACACCCTACCAAAATGGATCAGTTCTAAACTACAAACTCAAAGCACAAGACTTTAGCACCATCAGTGCTTTTCCTTATAGACCTTCTCAGAGCATGCAGACTAAAATTAAGAGTCTTGTGTGTGTAAATTCAGATTTTAAAAGCAGATCCAAAATTCTGACTCAGCCTATATATTTCAGCTGTACATATTCCATTGGGTCAGAATATCAGGCTATAAACCAGGGAAATTCTAATTAGATTAGTCCAGAAATGAAGGAATAGTTGAAATCATCCTGCCATTGAACTAACTACAGGTAACAAGGAGGGCATTAAGTATATCAGCTCATCAATAATGGAATACGGAGATTTTCAACGCTAAGTAGATCAGTGGTACAAATTTCTGCTTTACCCTTGGACAGTCACTCAGCAGCCTACTCACAGTGAACTCAGACTGGCTCCTTTCTCTTCTTACCAGACAGCCTTCAGCATCACAGAATTTACCAAATCCTCCCATCCCTGTTGAGAACTCGTGATCTGAAATGCATGGGGATTGAAGCTGGATAGTTGAAGGCTGTCATCAAGGAAGGTTGTGTTGAGAAGTGCATTGATATTGCTTATTCTGTATCAGCTAGGAGTCTGTAAGGAAACAAGCCTATGTGCCTGCTAAAAGGGACAATTCTGCATAAATCTAATCCCGATTTGCTGTATTAAATGGAATGCCTCCCATCAACAGACATTGCAGAGACTGTTGCAAATCCAGGGAGATTTTTCCAGAGATTTGAGTAGGTTCTAAATCAATACCTAGCATGACTGAAACATAACATTTTGAGATACTTACGTGAAGCAATACTGATAACTGTGTTACTTTTGGTTCTTTGACTAAGAAAATACCAACAGAAGAATGGAAATGCACTATTTTGGAAGTCCCACTTTTCCGTAGAGGCTGTAATGAATGAATTTGAATAATTTCACTTAAAGGAAACTTGATTTATCTTCCTCTTTTTCAAATTGTTGCCAAAGGAATATAAGTAGAAAGCTGCCCAGTCAACCTACCAGATACTTGCCGAGTCTGTGCTGAAAACATTTCAAAGCTGATAGAAAAGGAGCTGTCCAGTTCAAAGTCAACATCATCCAGCCCTGCAGGAGAGTAGCACAAGTGGAAATGCAGAAGCAACTGTCTATTCAAAATTCAGGGCAACCATGACATCTAATACCTTCAGTAAGAATGCTGTTGATTGATTAACAGAAATCTGCAACAGGATTCTTGCTGGGTACATTAATAACCAGCCAGGAGATCTGATAGCCAAAGGCAGTGTAGAAAGCCAAATAGATTATTAATCCCTGAAAAGATTTAATAGGCGTTATTTTTACTGCAACCAAACTAAATAGGAAAAGCAAAATCAAACAAACTTATCATTTCTCTAGGGCTACACAGATGGTGACATCTCAGTGTGGCATACCACACACAGGAAGACTGAAGGATTCAATAACATAACAATTATAAAGACCAGATATTAGTCAGTTTGGTAATTTCAACTGTTAAATAACATTTTTTATCTGGGTTAGCATGGCACCAGCTAATACAGAACACGTCAGTTGTTGTCTATTGATAAATTTCACTGATAGTATCATAGTTACATTCAGAGAAAACAAAGTATATTCCTATCTCCTAAATTATACAAAACATTCCTTATTACTTCTGTTAAATTGAAGCATTTATTGGAAAATACGTCCAAAATGAATAAATACTCTAGAACACAAAAATTTTAAGTCTAATATATTTGCCACCCCAGGGCACTTTTCATTTGTTCTCCTCGCTCTTTTTAACTGAACAAGTCATTTACGTGAGTAATGAAAATAATCTTATTGTGTAGGTTTTAATCTATTATTCAATAGCTAAAAGGAAAGTAAAAATCACCCTTTCTATCAATAATTCAGCTTCAGTGCTAATGCAGCCATTCAGCTGCCCCCTCACCAGGGCCTCATACATTTTTAATGCTTAGGCTCTTTGTTAGGAGGTCAAATGTGTGAATTGTGGTTAGAAACAGTTACCAGGTGTGGCAAGGTCAACTAAAGAAAATATTCCTATTGCCAACAAAACAAATTAGACTGGCAGGACTGTAAAGGAAAAGTGCACAGTAGGGTCCTCAATGCCTCACTTTGCTGAAGACCAGAAAGATAAAGTTCAACTGCCAACGCTGCCCTGACAGCCCTGGCTGGTAAAGAACCTAGAGCTCTCTGCAGTCCCAGTGAAGTGCCAAACACACTTCAGCCAGCTTTGTCTGATGGTGCGATACAGTACGTGTCCTAATTCAGCCTCTCCTGCAGTTACTGTTAGTCTATCTGAATCCAAATCCAGATGCTGGGACAGGTGCTCTCTCCAGAGCACCATAGACAAAGGTCAAGGAACTGATGACAGCAGTGTTTTCCTCACAGCCAAATTTTTACTGGTTTGGATGGTACTGTAGTTTGGATACCTGTCACTAAACCTCAAACATGGACTGCCTGGATCAGATCTTGGCATCTAACGAATCTACCTGGTGTCTTTAGCTTTACTTCCAGAGAGGCATTTTTAGAGAATTGCTCTTTAAACACCACAACAGTTTTTAAAACCCCAGAGGTATAGATGGCTTCCTCAGTCTACCTTTCCTGCAACATGTGAATCAGACACTTGCAAGAAAAACAAGAACTTTGTTAGCAAGGCTTTTTCATCTGCTGATAACCCCCTTTGAGAGTGCAATTTTCTCTAATAGTACAGTTATCTTCTTCACAAAAGATTAGCATGTCAAAAAGTCTCTTCATGAGGGCTTCACAACCTCTGAGCTCAGACAGTCACCATCTCCTCTCAAGGGTGGCACAGAAAACTCCTCTGAGACACTAGAGAGACCTATGACCTTTTACACCGCTCCCATGCAGCAGTGCATGTGAGCCTGGCATCAAGGACCTGTCATTATCTTTGCATGCCTTCCCATTCTGTTGGATGGAGGGGTTCTGGTACAGAGATGGGACCCTTCCCACGTGTTCCTGGAATAAAATATTCCTCCCTCAGTATGACAGGCTGCCCCAGTCAGTCTCATTCCTCTACTGAAGGGTCAACAAGTTAGCTGAAGTTCTGTACTGAAAATGGTTCCATCTTATTTTTACCTCTTTGAAAACTCTACATGACCCAACACATTTTATGACAGAAGAAGTGAAGGATTTGCCTTATTTCATCATGGCTCAAAATGAAGCCAACAAAATTGTATGTAACACTTGGCAATTTCTCTCTAGCTCTATTTCTTGCTGTCTGTCCTTCTTCAATAAGAGGAAGTGAAATTCATTTGTTCCTGAGAGTGTAAGCATTCATTTTAAATCTGGAATTGTTCCAGATAAAAAATTAGGCTTGTTCCTTTGTATGTCACATCAGAGGAACATCTACATCACTGCTTCATGTATATTTCCATTCCAGTGAAGCTTAGCAAAAACTTATATAGATCTATATAATGGTTGCTTACTACCAAAACAGTATCACAATTCGCCTTATAAGTACACTAAAGAGGTAAAATGAGCAGAACTTTGTAAACTATAGCATCAAGGTTAGTTGACCATAGAGAATATCCAGGCAAGAGTCAATTTCAACTTCAGTTTTGCAAAATCAAAGAATAAAAATAATGTAATCATTTCTGCTGCTTCCACGCCCACATATTCCAGACCCAGATGTCTGACTTCCTTCCCCTTTACCTTCCTTCTCCCCTCATGTTAAGTGTTGTATAAACAAAGATCAGTTTTGGGGTTTGTACTCCAAAGAGGTAGAAATGATAATGCAAAGCAAATGCCCACAGATGGATACACACAGATGGTAGAGTACAAGGAAACAATGAGAGAGTATCAGTCGGCCCATCAGAAACAGAAGTGTCATCTAGTGCTATCATACTTTTAGGGATGGACTTCCAAACACAAGAAGCCCCATAGGACAAAATATTAATTTTCTCCTTTGGAAACGTAACAAGGAGACAAGCAGACTGGTATTTTTGACTAATCATAAACAAGAATCAATATTTAGGTAGACTAGGATACAACTGACAGGATAGAGATTGGCCTTCAGAAGCCTTGGAAGGGAGGTCAACCACCAAATGATGGATTTTAATAGAGTAAGAGAAATGAGGGAAAATACGCAAGGCGACAGGTATTTGGGTTAGTATAACCAGACAGAAAAATACCATCTTTGTGACAACATTCTGATTGGATATGAACAGGCAAGACTGTGCTTCTCAAGACCAGAGGAAAGGGAAATTTTGATACCTCAGAAGCAAAATGAACAGAACATGAATAAGAGCCTTAGTCATATGGATAAAAGGATTTTATGCACAGAATAGACCAGATGCAGACACAGTCTGGATGTGAGAACAGAGAGAATTTTGAGTCAAAGAGCACTGCAGTGACTTGCAAGTGGTACAGTGGGCTGTACCCAGCAAAAGAAAAGGAGTTGGCTCAGGAAAATTAATTGCAAACAGACCAGTTCGGTACTTACTAATGATTGATAGGGTCTTGTTTGCTGACCCTAACTTTAGCAAGTCAGCAAATATACCACAGATGTGCAACACAAAGATGATACAGGATTCACTGCAATCCAGACTGTGCCCTGTAGACACAGCCAGCTTGTACTTAACAATCAATGAGCCAGATGCAATTGTAACACTGCTAACTGCCTGTAAATGATATCTTTTTTTAAAACTGAAGAATTTAGGAGACTGTATTGCATTCATTACCATTTCAATCAACAGCAGCACAATGCAGCACTGACAAGATTCAAATTACTATTCAATATAAGTAATCTGAAAGGCTCATGATAGCTAGGGGAAAAGATTATTTACAGACTGTTTTATTATAGGCTTCCTATTTGGCAAAGATTTTGCACATGTGAACTTGTCCCATGCATCAGACATAGGTCTCTGCAGGCAGCTCTTTCATAAAGAGAGATAAGAAAAGAAATAAGGTTGAGGAAAGCATAATGGAGGCATGGAAAATTGATTTTCAGACTGCCTGTGACCTTGACTCAGAGGTTGAATGTGAGCTGTGAAGCAGACAATAAGGATGGGAACAAGCTGCAGACAGCAAAACTGCAAAGTTTGTTTGGAATCAGAGATTGCAGACAAATTCTGACAGCCTGACCCTGCCCCCATCATCAAGTACACTAAGCATGTGATGATGTTTTAACTTGCAGCGACAGTTGGGTACTTATGAAAGCACAACAGAGCTCAGACACTATTTCTCTCGGAGATAACACTTTAGAAGGATGTTATTCAAGTCACTTGTGATGAAAACAGAAAAAAAAAGGAAGATAAATTTCTGCACAATATATCCATTATTTTATCACATTGTGATAATCCCATTTGTTCACATGCTCACAAAATACTTCCACTAATTCATCTTCTGGTCTGAAATTTTTTAAGATGGGTCTGCAGACATGAAAAGATTCAAAGAAAGAATGTAGTCATGAAGGTAGAGAAAAACACTGGTCTCCGGTAAACTACACGTGATGCAGTTAAGGAAGGCAGGGAAGAGTGGCTGCCTAACGTTTGCAGTTTGTCACTAAATTACAGGGACAGATGCAAACTGATCTGAACAGTTTGTTCAGAACTGCAGAACGACCAGGGACTACATTACTACTACATGACTATGTTTCTCCAGCAAGAAACAGTTCAAGAGGCTCTGTCTTTCTTTTCTTTCTGTGCCTTTTCTGATGTGTAGCTTGGGGAAAGGAGGGGCTAGCAGATTAGGCTAGGTCCACACTCAAAGTGCTTTGTCAGCACAGGTATTATGTATTATAATATTATGCAGTATATTATGCTGGCACAGCGTTCTAAGGCAGATGCAGCTTATAACAGCAAAAAAAGTTTTTTTTACACAGGTGGCTTCTGGCAACATTAAAGAATATTTAAAATTTTGAAAAGTAGTATATTCCCCATCTGAAAATCATTCCATCAGAAAATTCCCAGCTAACTTCTAATCTACACAACCAGCTGGAGCAATTAGCTCTGTGTGATACTGCTAAAGCAGAGCTATTAAATAACCTTGGCATCAAGGTTACAGCAATTCAATGGCCAGGCTAGACAAAGAATGCTTCAGGGCATTCCCTCATGGTAGAAACTGCTCCTGCAAAGAGCCTGGCTCAATTTCCTTTTCCCAGTGTCTACTTAAATTAAGTTCATCAGCCTTTTTTTTTTTTGGGGGGGGGGCGGGGGGAGCATTGGGGTCTCTATTGATCTCTTAACTGATGCTGTTATTAGGCTTCCAGTCCTGACTTCCTTGATTTAGAATCTCCTCCTTCTGTTTCCCCTTCAACTGCAATCAGCAGGCTTTTCTCCTAGCTTGGGGAGTCCATACTAGCCCAATCTTCCTTCAGATACATGGTTAACTTCACTCATCTAATCACTCTCAGTTCTGAGGCTGATAACACAGACATATCTTTGTCCCAGATGAGAGGAGAAACCTCATAATGCCATACTACAAGATTCTTCATCCCAGGCCCTTAAGGGACCAGTGGCCCTACATTCTAACTTGCCCCTGACATTAATAGTTCCCAAGACACTCTTCTCTCTAGCAAAGGCTACATCAAACATTTTTAAACAGATTTCCTTAGGCACATGAGCAACTGATCTTGCAAAACGTCCCTTCTGGCCTTAAAGGGCCAGTGTTCTGCTGCAGTGAACAAAAGATTAGAATATGTTCCTTAGGTAACCTCTAGAAAACTGTATGATGCAAAAAGAAAAATAACCGAAAAATTCAAAGCATGTACAACAAGGCTTAGAAATTCAACTGATAAAAGAAAAAGTCACACCAGAAACAAGAAAAATCTTCAAATGTGCTTGTAGGAGGAAAGAACTGAGAGTCAGGACATTACTGAGACTATCCCACAGTTTTAATTTGCAGGTAGAACTGAGATGTCATGAAAACTGCATCAGAAAAGGGGAGCTGCTAGAAGGAACTGCTTAATTAATGCCAGTAAATGCTGAGCTGATACTCGCCCATAAATTCTAGGGAATCTGCAGATGAAATGACTGAGCTGCCTAGGAAACATTAAAAAGTCAGACATTCTACCAGAGAACTGGACTTAGTAGTAAGGATGGTGACCTCGGAAATTACAGGCTGCAGAGCCCTCCTGCACTGCCAGGCACACCGTCAGGACCCCAAAAGCCAGCTACCAGACCTACTGCCCTGCTGCAACCCTTCCTTGTTCAACCGACTGGTACTCCTGCTCTGCTGTGCCACCTTGTGCTCGCCAGCTGACAACACACTGCTTCATGAAATGAGTTAACTGCACAAGTAATATAATTAAAGTCCTTCTGCCTTAAACTTTCTGAGACCATAATAATGTACACGGCAGTCTATGCCAGGTGACACAGCTATAAACAGGACACATGAATACTCGAATGCTGTACTATCAAAAACCTTTCTGTATTCTTGTGAAGGCCAAGATGCTCATAGATGTTTTCAGATTTTTCAGTGATTACAGGCAGAGTTTTGAGTTCATAGCAATTCAGATCGTCAGGTAAGATCTCATTTCTCACAACTGGACATGTGGACATTTCTCACAATTGCTACCAGAGCCATTGTATTGTCTCCTGTCCTCATCCTCTGGGCTGTCAAGAAGCATGTCGCAGGGCCCAGAGCAGGGGACACACATTAAGAACTTCTCTATCCTGTTACCAGCTCTGATGCTGACATGTAGTATTTTGAATAAGCAAATCACCACCCTGAGTCTTTTACTTACCGCACTGTAAAATGGATATGACATTTATTTCACCAGGGTGACAGGGCTTTGCTGTGATTTTTCACAGCAGATGGGACTTTAGAGATCTGCAAACTACATTACTTTACAAGCTGACAGAAACACCTCTCTGAAGACAGGACACACACTGGGAGCTTAGCAGAGTACATTCAACAGAAGGAAGTCACAGCAACCCAAACAGCTCAAGAAGGCCATTGCACTTAACAGCTTTTCGTATCGTTTTTCCAGGCACATGCTAAACCTTTTTGCTTTTTCAGGGACTGCCAACATTCAGGTTATGTGGGGATTTTCAGGTGCCAAAACTCTCTCATTTTTGGCAAGCATCCTGAATGACTTGGGGCATGGCAAAGAAACTGTGCTTGTTAGCAAAAAATCTTAGGAACGACACAACTTGGGAGTCTACCTGATAAATTCCTCACTGCAGTCGACCTGGCCTTACCAATCCTGGCATAAAAGCCCAACCACGGATATATATCTATTATGTAAAAATATTGCAGCAAGGACCCCGCTGCCTGAGGCTGCTATAGCAGAGACGGGGAGGTAACCTACCCAGGGCCTGGAAACCGGAGATCAGCCACTAGGTGTCAGAGCTCTACTGGCAGTCCTGCCGCTTCGCCTCCCGCGGGGAATCCTGCATCACTGCACCGGGAACTGGACACGCTCCGGCAGCTTCCAGGCTGAAGTGCATAGTGCTGGAGGGGGCAAACTGGTTCATCAGTCACTGTTAACCCGTGGAAAAACTGCCTTCAGATCAAGGAAAATAAACTGCAGTAAGCTTATGAATATTACACATTCCTGTGCTGGCCTGCCAAATACCACTGCAGTATTTGTGTTTGGGATTCTCGAAGGATTAGGCCTCCTCCCTGCTTGGGAAGTGTGCCTGGGTCAGGGGAGCAGGCAGGAATGCAGCTATTCCCAGCCACTTTGAACGTGGGTACAAACTGGGGAGCCATTTATGCTACCGTCTAGGGAAGCTGACAAACTGGTTGTGTACAGGTGACCCCAAGCATGAGTTTCTGAGTAAGTATAACCACTTAAGTATTGAAGGAGTGCAGAGCTATTTTCCTTTTATATTAACTGAATTGTAAATAAAGATAGTATGAGGGCAGTAACTGTTTTTTACTTAAGAGCTTGCACTGAGAACATGTTAAGAGTGAGCTCCTGCTGATAACAGAGGTGACTTTGGTGAACATGTTCCCTCACGGGAATTCCCTGCCCTGCTCATCAGGCAGGCTGCCCTCCTCGCCTGCCTGGCCACATTTTTGTTGCTTCTTCCTCACAATGGGCAGAGATTAGCAGCTGGCACAAGGGAATCGAGAGTGCAGCAATAGCCATACTCTGAATTACATCTGCAAGAGCTCCTAAGTCTCAATACACTAGAGAGGTCCATCCCAGCTGATTTGGTATTATTTTTTAGGAGTACCTAAGGCAGAACATTCTGGGGGAAGAGTAGGCATATTCTTTCCTCTATTGCCTCATTCAACATCTATTCCTGGACTTCTTTAAATTAGTGCCTTCCAACCCACTTAGATGAGCTCTGGAAAAGGACTCTGCCAGACCTGGAAGAGGACACATGAATGACACCAGAGAGAAATAGATTGACCCGTCCAAATCTATTTGCTCAGTTTTAGTGTCACTGCTGTCTGAGCCAGCAGCAGAGACAGAGATGTCATGGGAAGGGAACAGGAGAACATCAAAGAAAGGGAAGGCTGAGAGGTCTGAGCTGGGTAGGGGGACAATGGGAAAGCTGCAGTCGGTGGGAGAATAGTAAAGCCAAACACAACTGGTCGCAGATCTCCGCCTTCAGTTCTTCAAGGTGAGGTTCCTTGGCAAAAAGGCTGGGAAACCACTGAGCTGCATCACTGGGAAGAATCACGAAAAAAATATAATCACATTTTTAGGAGCGGTGAGGGCTCTGGGGAGTGCTTTACTTATTTCATGAAAATTCAGAAGCTTAATGACAAAACTCCTGCTAAAAAGACACTTGTAGGTAGATGCAGATGGCATATGGTACAAAGTTGACAAGTTACTCTAGACTTGTTTGTCCTCACCAGCACGGAAGTCGTATTTCCTATTCCACAAAGAGCCACTGCATGTAGCTTTGAAGTGCGCAGGGGCTTGTGACTTGAACCTTGAAAATGGGACAAAACGAGAGTGAGAGCTGGCATCTGGCTGAGGGAGGGGGGACTCCTTTAATTTCTTGTGCCACAACTCAAGGCAATGACACTGTTCACAGCATTTGCACCCTCTGCTCTGTAAGAGTATTCTCAATGTGTGTTATGGCAGTAGATACCTTGATGCCCATTAAGTAACAGATTTACTGGAGTTCCAGGAAAAGATGGATTTTGATGCTAAGCACTGCAGTATTCTGTGACTGAAACAGTATTTACTTTGAATCAACAAAACAGGAAATTCTTATGTCATTGCTAATCTGACCCTGGTTGCACCCTGATGATAGCCAGTCTCTATTTCTGGCTTTAGTTATTTTCCTTCATTCACTCTTTTAACAATATATTGTTAAATAAAAACCTGAAATAAATATGTGAACACTTAAGATGTTTTTGCTTATATTGCAGGTGCAACACTGAAGAATCCACTTGTAGATATGGATGCTGCCGCCCCATGTGTAATATAGCATGACATAGTTCCATGATGTTATATTGATGTCAGAATCAATGAGGATTTCTCTCTAGAGATCCCACTAGAGGTGTTGCAGCAGAAAATCATGCTAGTCTGTCTAACTGACTAATATAGTTAGGAGTTCCTGACAACCACAAACCCCTGAAGCCATGTTTGCAGATGGGTGGTAACTAATATTCTTTTTTTTAAAAAAAACAACCTTCAGTAGGATTTTGAAAAAAGTCATGCCATGACAAGAAGGTTTAAGAAAAAAAGATAGCATATTTCTGTCACATTCTGCCACACAACAGCTGAAAATACTGCTATATTTTTAAAACACAGATATGTGCAGAATGAGCATTCACTTGGGCAGTTGTTATGAAGAGGTAAAACTGTTTTCCATTATACTAATTTTTCTTGAATTTTACAGAAATGCTTTATATATTTTATGGCAACTGTTTAACCATCTTAAAGCAACAAGGTTCTAGACTGCAGATTACATTAGTATGGCAAGATTTACTGCCTGGGGAAAGGTATTTTGTAAACATACAAATAAAAACATCAGGAAGCATAATATAGTATGCCCTATGTTGTCCAAAGACATGTATTTATCATGTAGCAGAAATGGTGACTAGGATAAAGAGGTATACTTGAAAATGGCCATCAAAAAGATAACTTCTTTGACTCTGTTTTAAAGGAGAGAAAACATGCTGTTTATATCCATGATAACAGCTGTACTTAATCTTATACAAAGTCTGCTTTTTCCAATTTAAAAACCAGTCTCAAAGTACTAGGTAGGATACATTGTTAACCCAGTTTTCATTCTTTTGTGGCATCTTTGGAGTCAGTTTAACATGACAGTCATACCCCAGTTCAAATCTGGTCTTGGCTGTCTTATACTCTAAGAATAAATTGAAAAAAACAACTGTGCTTTGTAGCTGGAAACAGATGATCAAATGGTCCCATCTGGCCATGGTATGTTTGATGAGATCTTAACAACCTCCTCATCTAGTATCCTGCCTCAGACAGTATATTTGCCCTGAGATGATTTGTCTCGGGGAAAAGTGAAAGAAGGACCTATGAAGCTGGGGACTGAAGCAAGGGAAAAATAATTCCTTCCTGACTCAGCAGTGAGCTCACACCTTAGTGCAGAAGAAGGTAACCTTAAGCCTAAAATTCACCGAAGTGGTGACGAATTAATCTCATTTAGCTTTATTCATCAAGGTAACTGTCCATACTTTATAGTAAACAGAGGACGACAAATAACTACAGAGGTTGATGAAAGACTCTCTGGAAATATTCCACTCTCTCTATTGACAATATAAGGCTCCTAGACAAATAGATTAGATGCCTGAATTTTGATGTCTAAAGTTAAGATGATTTCTACCTTAAATAATTTATAATGGCAAGAATATATAACTACAGTGTTTAAACGATGTCTGCATTTTGCAGAATCTGGATTTAAAAAAAGCATAATGCATCAAGACTAGGATGCTAAAAGATGAAATCATGTCCCCTAGATATGGTATGCACTTTCTCAGTATTACTCTATGATTACCAAGAATAGAGAGGTTCTCTCTCCAACAACCCATGACTGCCAATACAAGTCAACTTTCAGAATGCAGTCAATTTACCACAAGTACCTCCTTAAAATATAGATTATAGGTGCCCAAGGCCCTCTTCCATGGCATAAAACTATGTCTCTGAAGACTGCTAAAAATTTTCCATTTAACCTATAAAAGCCTGAAATGCCAAGCAGTTCATCACGCAGGCATTCTTTCCTGAAATACTAAATGACACATTAGATTTGGGCTAATCAAATAATAATAAACATAGGGCTTCACATTCCAGCAACAGACAGAGTCTGTACAAAAACTAGTTGTTCCTCACACAAATGATGCCTTTCCTTTTGTAATTACTACACCAGTCTCCTTCACTACCTTCACTCACCAACAGTCTGTTGTAACAGAGTGCACAGAGCCTCGAGGGAGCAGAGAGGCAGAATTTCTCAACCTTGTAGCATACTGCACATCTCTTCCCTGGATTTCAGGTTGAGAAACCAACATCATGGAGGAAAAGAAAGGCAACAGAAGGAGAAAAGTCACTTTGCTGCCACATAGCAAAGGAGACAGTATTTCAAAGGAGACTATTATTTCTCCTGCCTTACAGGCACAGAGCAACAATGTTATTTATCTAATGTCTAATGTTATTTATCTCCCAAATTGGTGTCCTCTTTCTCCTTCTGCTGCTCTTCTCCCTGTAAGTCCTACTCATCTGTCAGAGCTACCCAGTCCCTGCTGCTGCTTATGTTAAAAGTACCCAGATCTCCTCTCTTGTGGTCTCTGCCCTTCACGCAGAGAGAAGCAAACAGCCTCTCTCTGTAGGACTTCTTCTTCTGCCCTCCTCACTGACGTTAAAGCTGGGCTCTGTGGCAATGTCAGTGCCCGGACAGTGGTTCCCTTGTGATACAAACCACAGGGAACAAGTGCAGATAGGGAAGATGGGCTTTTACTCCTCTTATGCAGGCCCACCATTGACACACATAGCCCACAGTTTCACATGCACGCTCTTCTGTTCGGGGCAGCAGGGAGGCACATAGATTTATAAGCCACCTGCAGCTGCTGAGCTTATGGACGCATCTAGTTCTAGCAATAAGTGTACTGGACTCTGAGATTCAAAGGTCCTGGGTTCAATTCATGCTGCCAAAAGAACAACTGTGGATCTGCATTACACACCATGGAAAAAATGCCTGTGGGTAGTCTATTCTAGTTCTCCCCATGGAGTTGCATGACTGTTAGTGCAATGTTGGGGGAAGCTCAAAAATCTTCATGGCTTAATCATTCTCCATTTAAAGAACTAACAGAAAATCTACCTCCTCAAGATCATATTGAATAAGGTGTTTACCAAGATTGGCTGTAAACTAGTTTGGAGGAAAATCTTTAGATTAAACTTGTTATATTACATGAGCAATGTCTCCTTAGGAAATGAAGACATGCTGGTGAAATGAATCCATACATGTGAATATTCAATTTCTCATGCAGTGTGTAGCTGTGAGAAAAAGTTCCTTCAGCCTGCTTTCATACTGTCATTCCCCTTTGGTGTTAGAAGGCTTTTTAACTTTTAAATGGATAATACAGAAAATTAAGATAAATTATGAAACACTTTCCACAGACTTTTGTGGCTACAAAATTTCAGATCAGCTTCTATGAAACTGCTCATCTATTTCCTGTCCTATTTTTACAAGAATGGAAGCAGTGACCAGTTGTGTTCACACATAAGATCAGAATAATAATTAAAAGAACAATACCTTTGTGCTAAAGACAACCTCCAAAGAAGAAAAAAGATTTTTTTTCCCTTCTCATCATTCACTAAAATGTAGAAAAATGTTCTGGAAAAGTTATTTTTAAAAAGCTATATTCTGCTAAAGACATCGATCCTTGACATTCCTTCTTTTAATGCAGAGTTCACTAGAGTTTCGGAGGTGTTTTGGGAACTCCCAGGACATAGACCAGGTACCTGAGCACCCCTAATAAAACCCCGCTTACTGCTCTGAATGGAGAGAGCACTCATCACTTTACAGAACTGGAGTGTAAATAATCTCATACTAGTAAAAATGTCTGGAAAAAATGTAGGAAGAAATATCAGACCCACATGAACTGTCAGGTAAGTGTTCCTTCCAAAAGCAAAGTATTAAAATGGCATTCAGGTATTCCAGTCAAATGTAAGTGATGTGAACTTAACAACAAGTCCTAGAGTAATATTTTGTTTCGCTTACAATATTTCATTGTTCTAAGTAAGTTGGAGTGTTTGGTGGCAAGATATTGTAAATGCTTACGTTTTGCAGAAAATGCACAGGATGCACAATAAAGTTGCAGGTAAATGGAGGTATATTTAAGAGAGAACAATGTTACATATTCCAGCTTCTACTTATGAAAAGGATACAGACCAGTAGTACTCTTGGATGGACAATGTATGTACATGGTACATATACATGCATAATGAGTGTGTATACGCACCTAAAAAGAGGATTTGTGCAAACTTGTTAAGTTCAAGAATTGGGAAGAAATCTGAAGCAGGTACCATTTAAAAATCTGAGTAGCAGATTAATAAAATTTTCAGTACATATATGATTTATTATGTAACTAAGATACATGCATTTATATGCTGTTTAACATATTTTGTTAACTATTTTTCATATATGTCGTATCTGATGTACATATGCTTTATGTATTATATTTTAGTTACCATATTCTACATTACATATTAAAGTCACTTGGACTCTCTGTTATGTTTGGTTTCTAATCAACATCACTTTATTGTTTTACATGACATTAATGAATCACTATTTTCCAGCACTGCAAATTTGTTATTCAGCAAAAAAACCCATATTGCTTATGAAGAATTTATTTATTTTTTTGAAATCTCCAGCCTATATCTGAGGCCTAAAGAGGCAAAATTCATTATTCTCTAATTCTTCTCCTCTGTGTAGGAGAACCTGGCTTATCAGTCAATCAGCACTGGGAGAATCAGAATACTGAGATCAAAATACTACCTATTGTAATCTTATCCTGAGGAAGTTAGTAGATTATTAAGTGTATGTCATTTGGAAAGTGGATTAGTTTCTAAACATAGGCACTTACTGCTTTGAGAAGTGCCATGTTTAAGAAGAAGGGAAGTTCTGTCCTTTCTGAGGAAGTAGTCCTGATCTAACTATTTAACAAAAGCTCATTCTTACCTTTTACAACATGCTTTATAAATTAGCTGGTCAACTCCTTGAAGAAAGTACTAATTTCCAGGCACATCTTAAAGTGTCCCATCTTATGTCCCATAAGCCTTAACTGTCTGAAGAAATAAAGAAAACAAATTAAGAGTTAAATCTGGCGTAAGAGAGCACAGACTAGATTTTGAAGCTTAACACTAACTAAATATATATGCACATTATATTTGCCTTGTCTTTCTAACTGTGGGAAACCATTTAAGTAAAAGGATATTTACAAATATTTCAAAACTTCAGCAAGATAAAGATGCATCATTTTTTATGTTGAAAAAGCACAGTTCTCAATTTAGTTTTCTGTAGCCATGTTTTAAATACATCTATACAACTCATAGCTTTATAAATACTTTAATACAATGCAATAAGAGCTAGCAGAAAAGTTCTTTCAATTGTTACCACAAAGGGACTATTTAGAAGCAAATTGTTACACTACTATAAAACTATTGTTAATCCATATTCTACCACAGTTTCAGATTCATTTACATCCAGACATACAGTGCAAATGCCACCTGAACTTCTATAGCATTATAGTATATTTTCTAACCTGAGAACTCCAAACTGACTCTGTGCCACGCTGATCACCGCAGCATTTCCACTTGAAAGCTAATGAGTACTCAGGATGCTAAGCAGGTCCCTGAATAGTAACTTTAGTCTTATATTGAGTATTTAAATGGATTCAGTCATAAGCATCTGTCATTCAATTACAAGGGCTTTTTAAAGCAACGATTTGCTTAATGTTAATATAATTGTATCCGTGCATTAATATTCTTAAGAGGAAAATTGCAGAAAGGGAAGGAAGAAGGCCAATCTTTCCATGATACAACACCAATACGCTGAAAGCTGGTACAACCTGAAATGCAATAGTAATCACTCAAATGGAAGAAAGTACTAAACCACCTAAATCACACTATCAGTGGGCCTTTAGCAGGAGCTAAGAACCCTCATCACCTTGAAAAATGAGGACGGTAATGACAAGCATGATAACACAAATGAGAGGGCCACAATTCAGTTGACAATACGTTAAAAAGAAGCACCTTTCTTAGTACCATATGGAACAAAGAAAGGCATATTGCTGTGGTTACAGAAATAAGCAGAACACCAGGAAAGGTGCATGTGGTGATGCACGAGGGATGTGCCAGATAACAACCCACCATACTCGTACGTAATTTCTACGTGACTATGGCTATTAACGGCAGCAGGGTGCAGGCAGACCAGGCCAAGGGGCTGAGCAGCAGCGGAGTGCTGATGTGCTCACCAGGCAGCTGCAGGCGCCTGCTCTCCTCTCCGACATGCAGGTTCCTGAGGGTCCTCGCATCAGTTCAGCCCATGGAGCACTCACCTGTTACACACACAAACATCTTCAATCCCTGACACACACTGTTACAAAAAAACAGCCTCAATTACCTTCAGATGAGCAGCTTGTTATGCCTCAGATTTCAACTTTTATCATTGCACCAATTAACTAGTAAGTGCTAGCAAGCAGCAAGCACATGCCTTGCCCTTGGGTGGTTTAAACACAGCAAGGTGAGGGGCTTTGCAAAGCTGCGGAGAATAATGCCAACGCCTGACAGTTTGCTATCCAGCTGCAGACACCTGTGCTGCGGGGATGTTCCTCTAAGGCAACCACAAGTTTCTAGGGTCTCCCAGTGTCAGCCTTGCACCAAGTCACTGGGATCCTTTCTGCTCTTTGTGATTTACCTGCGTGGCACCTGTAACCTCCCGCCCCTCATGTTGGTCTCTGGCAGGCCACTGGTCCTGCCCACCGGCGGCGGCGGGTGCCCACCCTCACCCCCCACGAAGTCCCCAAAGGCTGAGGCAGTGAGGCGGGCTGCTGTCGGGAATTTACCCTGCCAGCTGCCCGGCTACCGCCAGTGCCCCTGCCCCGTGGGAGGGAGGCACAGGGTTCTGGCAGCATCTCCTCAGCACCCTCGGGGGAGTGGTGCGGCTCGAGGGTCCTGCCTGCCGCGGGGCTGGTCTGAGAGGAAAGCTGGTGAGCCCCACCGCGGTGTGGCAGCCTGGGTGAAACTGGAACCGCGTCCCCTTGGCTGGTGTGGGCTGTGAGAGAGCCTGAGGGCACCAACCTGCCTTTCCCGCCTGGCCCTCGAGGGAGGATGCAGCCCCGAGATGGCAGCAGCTGCAGCTGAGCAGTCCAGCCTCCCGCCTCGCTGTGGAAAGGCAGGCCGCGGGCCAGCGCGGCCCGGTGGAGGTGGCATTGAAGGGAGAGAACCGGGCTCTTCCCTGGGTATCAGCAGGAAGCACAGTTCCCTTCACAGACCACTCTGGAGGCTGCATGGGGATCCATCAGGAAGGCAGAAAGTGATTGTTCTGGAAGGCCCCGTGAGGGGCACAGCGCTGGGCTAGGGTAAGGCTCTCGGGGTGCAGGCAGCATCTGTGCATGTGTTTTTCAGAGAGCCCGGTGTGCCCAGGGTTGGAGCGCGAGGGCTGTGTGGTGCAGCTCGGGGTAGAGCAGGCTGGGAGACCCTGAGGTAAAACGGGGTGAGGATCTCAGGCAGAGCGTCAGCAATGTGTGAAAACCTACTTGCTTTTCCCCTCTCTCCTGGGATGCATAGCAAAGATTTCAAGGCTATCTAAAACAGAGAACAAAACATGTATTTACTGCCACTCCTCCTCACCAAATCCCAGGGCACTTCTAATAAGCTAGGAGCAAGGATGAATGCTCGAGCAGGTGGCCAGAGGTCTCCCAAAGAAGAGTAATGCTCAATGCAGGGTGTTTACATCCTGCTATGAACTAGAATAGTCTCTTTCATGCCAAACAGCAAGCTGCTGGTTGAAACCTGAGCTTAACTTCCTTGATGATCAGAGGAGCCCGGTGAACTTTCAGCACAGCCAGTTTTCATTTTCACACCTCTCCAAACTTGCTGGGACAAGAACCAGATGTACGAGAATACAGTGAGCTCCTATTCTTGCGACATAGCTGATCCAATCCCAAGGAGCACGTATCAGAGAGTACGCTAAAAAAAGGTTGCTTTCTCTCAAAAGATTTCCTGTTTTGTTTTTTTTTTTGAGGCTCGTGTGGTCTGTGTGGTTCACATAAATGCTACATTTTTGGCCATCTACATTTAGCTAAACCAAAGTTCTGAATCTTTTCACATATAGGCCTTCATGTGAGAAAGCCTCATATTTTTCATGTGATCCAGTTTCTTCCCTGAATATGAGGCAAAATGCTGTTTCAACACGCACAAAGGTGCCAAGAAGGCCAATGGCATCCTGGCTTGTATCAGCAATGGTGTGGCCAGCAGGAGTAGGGAAGCGATCGTGCCCTTGTACTCGGCACTGGTGAGGCCGCACCTCGAATACTGTGTTCAGTTTTGGGCCCCTCACTACAAGAAGGACGTTGAGGTGCTGGAGCGTGTCCAGAGAAGGGCAACGAGGCTGGTGAAATGTCTGGAGAACAAGTCTTAAGAGGAGCGGCTGAGGGAACTGGGGTTGTTTAGCCTGGAGAAAAGGAGGCTGAGGGGAGACCTTATCGCGCTCTACAACTACCTGAAAGGAGGTTGTAGCGAGGTGGGTGTTGGTCTCTTCTCCCAAGTAACAAGCGATAGGACGAGAGGAAATGGCCTCAAGTTGTGCCAGGGGAAGTTTAGATTGGACATGAGGAAAAATGTCTTTACTGAAAGAGTGGTGAAACATTGGAACAGGCTGCCCAGGGAAGTGGTTGAGTCCCCATCCCTGGAGGTATTTAAAAGACGTGTAGATGAGGCGCTTAGGGACATGGTTTAGTGGGCATGGTGATGTTGGGTCGACAGTTGGACTCAGTGATCTTAGAGGTCTTTTCCAACCTTAATGATTCTATGATTCTATGATTCTATGAAGGCTGCATATTCCCCAGAATGTAGTGTGTAGAGATTTGCCCGTCCTGGCTTTTCTCTTACTGATATCGGTGACGTATCTGCATGCACACTGGCTACCAGATTAATTTCAAAGCTCCTCAGTGTTTTTTGTACAGCCTAAGCTGAAGTCCATAGCTTTACTATTATTGGAATGCAAGCTAGTTAACTAGCAGTACCTTGGGTGCATTTACATGTGCTGTAGTCACACCTTCAGTTCCAGTGCAGACATCTGTCTGCTGTTTATATCCCAGTGGAGGTTTTAATGGATGGCTATCCAGCAATAACTAACTCATGCAAGAAATGGCTCTAAATACTGCAGTGCATTTGCGAATAAGTAGGAAGTGTTACAAAGCTCAGAGCAGTATGCTGGGAAATAGTCCAGCCAGATGGAAATAGTCCATCAAATACCGCAAGAAACCCAGTTGCTTACAGTGTATCCCTTGATCGCTGTGCAGATTAGGGAGGCTTTTCTGTCTTAGATGCTGAATAAATCTCTAAGCACTGATGCAGGATTGCCAGCAGGTTCAAAACAATCAGAAGTATCACGTGTCCTGGCCTATTTTGGGGGATTGCTCAGACAGTTGAAGAATTCTGCTCACGGCCCTGTAGCTCCTTTTAGGATTTCTGGTATCCAAGATGCTATTTGTAGGGCTAGAAGCACTGGAATTTTGAGTAGACAAATGCAACAAAGCAAAATTGTGATCTCTTAGCAAAAGGCAGTGAGAAGGGCAGGGAAGACAGCAGCTTTCCAGTAGGTTAGCTCCCTCCTGTTTACTTAAGGCATGTTAAGTTTCCTTAATGAGAGGGGCGAGGGGACTAGGGCAAGACTGGAGGATGGCAGGTCCTGGAATCTCAAAAGAGTCATGAGATAGTACTCCCTAGCTGCAGAAATGCTGCAAGGAGCATGGAGGACCAGTGCTCTTCACTCATGATAAAACTCGTATCTCCAAACAACTTTATCTGTCTTAATGCCTCCCTATCTATAGTCAAGCAATTTATGAGGAGCCAGGGCTCTCATTTTAAACAGATTTCTAACTTTCACAGTCCTGGAGGAAATCTTAGGAGCAAACATAAAATGCTCTGAAATATGGATTCAAGAAACTCCCTTCTGGCGGTGGGAGGGGAAGAGTTACTCTCACAATTCTGAAGCTTGACTTGTGGTCACTGGGTACTTTGGGCCGGTCACTGATTGTGAACAGGAAGGGGCAATACTCTGGCGGTTAGTAAAGAAGTGAAGTCTTCATCAGGAAGAAGCAGGTTCACGTTCTGTTTCAGGTCCTGAGCTGTCTCATCCTGTAAGGATTTATTCCAGTCTTTCCCCTGTACCTATACCATAACAATGAAAGCAGAAGGTTCTTCCAGTTAAAAAAGAATGCAAACAAGTAGAAAAATCCCCATTGTGCTAATGATAGAATAACTTGCAGTGAGAGGTGGCATGATTTAAATAGAGTTATTTTTTGCAAACATTCTAGGTACCATTAATACTAGTGCTAGCTTAGAAGTGTCTGATTGCTACTGTTGTTGCTAGAGATAAGTCTGGTAAAAGGAGTAATCAGTCATGATAAGACTGAAATGGGCTATAACCCATTTGAAGATTTTATTTATATAGTTTCTAAACAGTTTATAGGAGTTTAAAATGCTCTTTATTGCCATTTCAGCAGGCCTTTTGACTGCGCATTAGTAGAGCCTGTGACCATCAATTGCTCATCTAAAACCTGCTTGTATCAGCTACATACATATGGTAAGTAGTGTAACTATAGAGAGAGTATATACATATGAACTCAAATTGTACTCTATATGGAACTAGATATTTACTATAAACCATTCTGAACTGGAGCTTTAATATGATACACAGCCACAAGATACCCGTTTAAGCTATCTGGGCCCTCTGGGGGAACATCAGGGTTGAGCAGTCTTCTAGGTAAAGTCAAGGTTAACTGCATTCCCAGGGCTCTAAGATTTAGTTAAGTGAAATTGCTGGAGCCGTTGACGGTGGGAAGTGTAGTGTCAATGCTGAGTGTTCTCTTCCCCACTTCATAAAGGTATCACTGTAGAATCTGGCAAGCAAAGTGTACGATTTAAGCAACTCAATTCACTTATTGTGTGACGTCGGTTTATCTCATCACCTAACTTAAGAAATTATCCCAGTATTGTTACCAATTTGTCCTTCATAACTGGAACAGCTTCTCAACCGCATTACGTTATGTTACCTTGTGCCTGCAAATTCTCTGTTTGTTACTTCGCATTTCAATTCATTAGCTCCTAGCAGCTTGCCCCTCAAAAATCCTATTCCTCTGAAATTTCTCAGCTTCCTCTATACAGCCTCTAGTTACTTTTTAATACAGAATTGTGACAATTTTGATGTCAAACATGTTTGATCTCTTAAATATCTCAGACTGTAGATACTGAATGCTACAGTAATACTGAATGTATTAACAGGTCAGGGATAGATTGCCCAAGAATGGCAGCAAAAACACTGGCTTGAAGATTATCAAAGTTACTTTCTGAGCCCAGTTTGCAGAAAGCCTTCTTAAAATATGCTTGGAAACACATAGGAAAATGAGGTGGAGGCGAGGATAATAGAAATAAAAACTGTGGAGTGGTTTGGGGTTTTTTTGTTGGGTTTTTTTTGGGGGGAGGGTTGGTTGTTTTTAAATCTTGGGATAGGGAAGTGTAGTCCTATCTAGAGCTCTTGTAAGTAGCTGTTCTTCAAGCTGGGCAGAACTGAGTAAGGAACTAGGTATGACCTGCCAGGAGCTTACACGCATTCCTCTGGAGTGTAACATCATGCATCTGCTATGAGTAATTTTTAATTTAAAATAGCAAAATAAAAAAAGTGGACCCATTCTTCTACAGTACATTTTGTGCTGAAGAAGCTGGGGGGGCTGCACGGTAATCGTATCTGGCAAGAAAAGCTGTCTCCAATATGAATCAATAGTCCAACACAAAACAAAAATTGGACTTGTGACTACAGGATGTGGAGGGAAAATTACCTATCACAGCAGGGCACTAAAATTAATTCTTCATAATTGCATTGATTTCTCATCAAGTTATAATGAAATAACTATTTGGGAAATATGTTTTATCTTAAGACTTTGAAGCCATTTCAGATACTGGACTTTATGAAAACAAGCAAAACCAGTATCAGGGCACTGCATGCAGACTGCTTTTTAATTCACTTTCTACAAGCCATTCTGATTTTGTTTCATGTTGGAAATTCCTGAAAAGATGTTGTAGGTAAAAGAGCTGACCTGCTCAGGGATAGAAAATGGGGCTAGAGAAGTGATATTATCACTGTTTGAGGCAACAGGAAATTATTATGAGGAGTAAAGGTATTTTATACTTTTAAAAGGATGATGAAAGTTTGGAAGGAATTCAGGACTCACAACTATTTAAAGACTCTAGGTAGTTTTCAGTTTGCAATGTGCATATTCAAGAGAACCCTAGTGCTCTAAGGTTGCTTTTTAAATTCCAAAACAGGCACTCCTACAACTTAGTCATAAAAGCTTTCTCCCTGGAAAAGTGAGAGAAGACATCTAATCAGGTATGAGGGAACGCAGAAATACACCTTTACCTGCACAAAGATTTTAAAGCTGAAGATTAAGTGTGTACAGTATGATAGTGCAGGGCTGGTTTCTTTTGATGTAAATCCCAAGGCATCCACTTAGCACTTATCTGGATGAGCTGAAAATGACCATATTAACTATAGCAAAGTGTAAGAGTGCCAGATCAAGGAGCTTTAAGGCTTGGTCCAAGTCTATATGACTTCTTTTCCTAAAATTGCTGAGACCTGCTATCATGGCTTCTGCTCAGGGTAGAAATGCTGGGAATGTTGGCTATCTGAAGGGTGTGAGTGGATCTTATTTTAACTACCATTTCATTTGCACTTACCAGGGCCAGAAAATAGTTTAGGCAGACTTAACTTTGTTGGTTCATATGTTACTCACATCATAAACGGCAAGGATTAGAGAAGAAATACTAGGGGTAAAAATATCTCACGTAGAAACTCCTTAGTGGTCAGAGAAAGAATTGGGAGGCAACAGAAAGATAAAAATAATATGACTTTGCCAGTATGTGACAGTGTCATGTCCTTCTGGGAACAGACTAAGAGAAAGTACCTTAGTAATATATGCAGTTTTCATCTGCATCCACTCTTGCAATTTTAAGCTCAGCTGACAGTGTTCTACAAGTTTATAAGCTAGCTCAATTACTTGCTTCTTGACATTTCTTTGGTTTGACTTCTCCTTCCCTGTCATTTTCTATGACAAGTGTTCTTTAACTGTGTTTAAAATTGGCAGCAATGGTGATACAGGCTTTTGGCATGGCCACAATTGCTCTCAAACAAAGATAGTAGGCTACTCACCTCTAGGGACAAGAGAGCAGGCAAGAGTTGTGAAACTTTCCTCCACATGAATAGTTTGCTTTCATGCTCAGGAGTGAGGAGTGCTAGCTTGCCCCTGTGCAGAGGAGACTACCACACAAAGGCCGTAGTAGCTGCCTGCTGCCGTTTGAATCTCCATAAGCGGTACCCTAATCAGCTGCAGGTGGGAAAAGGTAGGGACTGCTGCTGAGGATTACTCAGAAGTTGTGTTATATCAGAGTAAGCATCGTGTGGGAATTGCAGGCACATGTTGTTGGCAGCAGAGGGATATGGCTAGGAGGAGTGAACACTGGAATGTTATCCAGCTCCTTTGCAATTGCTAGAGCCAGCTTGCCTTCAACATCTGTACTCAGGATTGCCTGCAGGAATAGAAATTATGTTCTGCATTATTACAGCAAGCTATCACAGGAAGATTTGGCTCTGTAATTCGTTGTATTTTCTCTTTCTCAAATTTGTGTGAACATGAAAAGAGAGGGAAGTAGTGGCAGCTGTACCCATCAGAGGAACCAGGTGAGCCAGACACCTTGCAAAATATATCAGACAAAAGAAATGTGTTAGGTTTTCTGCATTTCATTTCCTGCTTCTTATGGACAGACTGTATATGGGTGTGTAGCAGCTTTGTTTTTATCTCTTATATTCTGAAACACCCATTCTAACAACACAATATATAACTCTCAGGTAGTCCCATGAAAATCTTTGAGATTAGGTCAAGGTGGTATTTAATGTGATTAAAGATCATAAAATTGGATGTTAAGCATTTATGAATATACACATATATGAATAACTGTCATGTCTAATGCTTAAGAGTGGTTCAAGGTGATGGAATCTTTGGGTATTAGATCCTCCATATGTTAAAAAGGGTAATGTTTCAAGATATCGGAGGTCTTGATTAGTTTTTCTGTAAACCATAGCGATCTCTTCCTTTTCTTGAATATCCCCCCTGCGGGTGGGGAAATAGTTTGAAGAAAGCAAAACGTTCTGCATAAAGTTACCAGTAAAGTTAATCCTATTGATTAAAATTATGTATTTTAGTTGTTGATGCTGTTGAATTCTCATAATTGATACAATTAAACCTGAACCTTTCGTTCTTTTCTAACTGTCACTAAGAGTAGGCTAAAGGTCTTTAAAATTGTTCTTAATGTACGAATTTGAGCTATCACAAGGCACAGATGAGCCGCTTAATGTTTAGCTAAGAATTACTCGGTTAATCTCTTGCATATTTTCTTCATATTTCGGCCTATGGAAGGGCTATTTGTTATTTCAAAATGTCTTGGCTCTAGTCCATCTGCAAGACCTCATTTATTCTTTTGAAATTTGTAGCCTTTACAAGCTTGGCATCTGCGGTATCACAGACAATGAATTACTGTGGCTAGAAGTCTCTGGAATTAAAAAAACCCTCCTCCGTAAGAACATAATTTTTTTTTACAGAATTGGGATTTGTTCTGAGGAAGCACAGTTGGCAAAAACTAAAAAAAACTTTTCAAAGATAACAGATTTTTCATCTCCCCCCCCCCCCCCCCCCCCGAATGAACAAGGGAGTACTGATGCTGGGGACTTGCTCTTTAAATAAATGGAATCTTTCTCTTCTCTCTTGGCAACGGCAGGAGTATTCTTGTGCTGTATGACAAGGCTAGCTGGTGCTATATTTATCTTGTAGCTGTACACACATTTGCAAGAGGTCGTTCAATAAGAAAAAGGCAAAGAGCCAATGTAGTTTAAAGAAAGTTTGTTCTACCATGGTCTTAACTTTTGGGGTTGGCTTAAAGACAAGGCTACATACTTCTGGAGGATTGGGGAATATCATTACTGATATGAAATAAAAACTTTCCTGAGTTGTCTCTGGAAAGATCAGGGCTTTGTGGAGAAGGGGGAAAAAACGTTTTTAAAATGGAGTTCAATAGATGTTTGGGTGCATCAGCAGAAGAGGAAAAAGGAAGACAAGAGGGTGGGGAAGATGATATTAATAATGCTGGCAATAGTGTTGTCCCTGAAGAGCTGGATTTGGTACAAACGTACCTTACTTGTTTGCCTGAAAGATATATGAAAATGAAATTCACCCTGACAGCGTACCTGACATGCTGGCTGTTGCTGAAACTCTGCAAGGTAAGAAATTTTAGTACAAATATGTGAGATTTTTAGTTAACTTCCTATGTGCTTAAAAGACAAATTGATCAAAGTCTCTGCTGAAGCATTTGATAATTCCTTAATATGTACCATACAGTTATCTTCATGGTATATTACTAAAAGGAGCATTATAAATATTAACACTTTACCCAGAAACAGGTGATCCAACAAGGGAAAACATGTAGGAGCTACTAATGGAGTACTATAAAAAGCAATACACTAGTAATTGCTAGCCAGTTTGTCACTATATACTGTTATGTAGTTGCAAGGGATTTGAGATTATTTTAGGTTAATTTCCATGTGAAATTTCTTGTAGTGCTCTTCATTGGTTTACATTCTTGTCTTGTGTTGGATGAGCAACAGAATGTATTTTAGTCCTGAAAATGTGAACATTATAAAATAAACCTAAAGAATTGGGGGTTTGGAACATTTTGTCAAATATAATGGGGAATCAGTTTTGAGCCTGTGGTGGGACTTATTTTAAATGTGATCTGAGCACATCTAAAATACTTTTGCCTAGTGTGTTACTGGATAGGGAAGAAACAAGGCATTGGACCAAGTATAAGTGCTATAGTTCATTCCATTTCACCTTGCAGAAAGCTGCTTTAATATTGAGATCCAAGTAAGGAACCATTCAGTCCTACAAACGTGATAGGTTTAAGGTTTTAGATTTAAGCAGAGCAGCACTGAGACACTTGAGCTTAAAATGCTGGGGTTTTTATGCATAACAATGGTATACTAGTAAATTTAGAATGTGTAATATGTCAACCTTTGCCTCTGTATTATTACATTCAAGTCTTACTCTTGTAGGTGTTTAGTTGATGGACACATCACCACATAGATTAAAACAAATGCCAAAGCAACATTTGTTGGCTGTTTTTCTTTGGCAGATAGGAAATACATAATGATGATGGGGTAGAGACCACAGGTGTGGGGCCAGATGGTGCCTCAGCAGCAGCAAGCCCTCCCCTACAGGCACCTCTGCACCTGTGGCAGTTTTGTGGCAGTAGCTACATCATTGTTTTCTGCCAGCATAGCTATACAAAACTGTAACATAAAAATGTAACCTGAACAGTACTAACAGTTTTATGTGTTAGATTGCTACATAGCTTTGTTTCCATATATATTCCGTATTTGTAGTGCCTTTACTTTTGTCTATGGGTAGGGTTTATCAATGTGGTGCCAATTCCTTGCATTAGGGGGCAGATACAGATGCTTTCTTTCATATGACTTTTCCTTGTAACCTTACTGCTTGCTTACTGCAGGGATCTTTTGTGAGGTTGACTGAAAGGGGCAGGAATCCATACAGCTATGTGGGGGGAGTAAAGAGCCCTAGGGCAGATGTCAGAGCCACCATGTGAGGCAGACTGCTGGGGCAGCACACACTTCCTGATAGTTTTGCAGAGTGCTGGTCCAGGGTGGGGAAGGTTGCATCTTGTCTGGTTTCTAATTGGTTTGATTGGTTTTGCTGTGGTTTGACCTATCTGCAACCATTAAATTTGTAGGTTTTAAGAGCCATACCTGTGTTACAGAATGAGCCAGAGCTAGTGGGTATACATCTAGTAGTCGGTCTGGGTGTGTGCAACAACTTCGATACCTTGGACTCACTGCCAATGCATAGATTTTTTTTTTGTGCATTAATCGTGATGTGTGCAGGAAACATTGAGTGGCATGGTCTTGTGCACACATGTTATCCTTTAGGATAAATGGTTGTTTTTAAACCTGACAAGTGGCAAATAAAATGTTTGGGGTTGGACTGTTATGAAGAAGCTATGGCTTGATGCAAGGAAAAACATGAAATGTCACTAACCTGCAGGGAAATGGGAACTGACAGTGTGTAACAGAGGAGGCCTAATGCTCGCTCAGCTCCTTCTCCAAGTAAGCCCATACCTATACAAAGTTCTTTATGTGGACTAAGCCATAAATTACACAGTATCATTCAATACTTCATTTAGGTGCATATGTCTGAAGTATGCTATGGTTGCTCCATTTCTGCGGGGATATTATTTCTTAAATGACAGGAAGAGTTATTAAAATACATAAGCTAGGAGAGGTGCTTCTGTCTGTGGTTGTATCTGCTTGCATATAGAATTATATTTGCACAGTGCATATAAGTCCTTTGAGTCAGGAAGGAACAATTCATACTGCATGAAGGTAGAGAGAAGAGAGGTAATGTAGCTTCTGTTAAAATCACAAATTTCTTCAGATAGCTCTCAGAGAACCTTACAATGCCCTGGCTAAGCTGAGAGGATAACTAAACCTCTTAATTATAGAAACATCTAATAATTTATTAATACTTCTTTCTCGCTGAGTTTTCTTAAAGACTGTTCAGATTTGAGACCCCATTTTCTTATTTCCTGACACTCTTCCATGACTTCAGTCTCTTCCAAGTCCTAATCCATTCAAAAAGTGCTAATTTTTTTCTTCTCCCCCCTCACAAGAACAAAAGCAGCACAGTGTTGCTTTTTCTCAGGTTCTGCAGCTTGGCAGAACCTAGCAAGCCTGTCCTAGTGGGAGGGGAGGGAAGGCCAGCAGCATTGAAATGGTGCTGCTGTGTTACAGAGGCACCCTTTGTAACAGCCTGTGTACATCCACTATACATTGAAATTATTCCAGTTCTTGGCTACAGATAGGGCTCCAGGTGCTTATGACTTAGAAAATATCAGGAGCTCCCTATAACTCGTTATCAACGCTAACCCAAAAGGGGAAATAGAGTTACATGGCCTCTCTGTAAGTGGTGGGGAGAGAGCCACATAGCCCATGCAGTCTTCTGCAGGCTACCATCTGGGAAACTTCTCGCTCATGTGTCCCCAAGGTAGGCTTCAGAGTTTAGGGGTCACCACAACCTGTGGGAATGAGAGAAAGACTTTGAATCTTTCTAAAAGTTCCACATGCCACAAAGGTTATCCTTTCAGCCAGTTCTCCTTTTCAAGCCCCTACTGTACAGTTGCAAAGAAAGAACGGTTAGGCACTCATTTATAGAAGCCTGTAACAAGTTAAGCTTTTTGCTTCTGCACAAAGATGCATTTGGCTAAACATTACAGCTTGTCTGTAGATGGAACTTTTCTGATCTTCCATATATTATCAAAAGTAGTTGTTTTCAAGCTGTCTCATGAAACAGTGAGATTCTCCTTTCGGGCTAACAGGTTTCACACCCAGTAGCCCTTACGCGTAATGAAACCCCTTGGATCTATAAGGTTGAGTTGTAAACCTTGTGAGGGAAGGTCTGCCGCCAGATCTCAGGCTTGGGCAGTGCATCCCTGACATTTCTATTACATGTGTTGCTATTGCACACAGGTGGACTTTGATTATTTTGTAACTAAATTTCTTGTGTCAAACTGCATGAGAATACACACCGATTGGTGTCTGGTTTCTCATCTGCTAAACACAGTCTCTCCTCATTCTATGAGTGTTAGTCCTTCCCATCATAAATAATGTCTTCATTTTCCAGTTCGTGGCTGCTTACCTGTATCGTGTCCAAAGGTATTTGCTCACAAAGAAACAAACAGCTTCATAAACTTGAGATAAGTTTTAGAAACAAATGATTAAATAAGTGAAGTCTCCTGTGGGCAATCCCCTTTTTATGTATAAGAATGATTTATATTGGTTTAAATAAGCTGATGCCTTTCTAGCTTAAATAAAATCGTTAAAATAAAGAGTTCTGAAACACTTTGAAACAAAAGGTAGCCATAAAGGGAGATAGACCTCATGTTCCATACTGATTTCAGGTCACACTAACTTTTCAAAACAGATAATAGTTAATAGGTTAAGCTTGTGCTAAAGAGAATAAACAACAAAACCCCCTCAAAATAAAAGCAGGCTGTAATTCAGATTTAACATAAATTTAGTTGAATTGATTCTCTCTTCAGTAATATCCAGTACCTCTGTATATCAAAAACAGTTGGTTAATGCGTGTGATTTCCCTGTTACTTACTATACTTTAAGCATTTTATGTCAGCTCACCTGGTATTCTTTTAACAATCTAAAATCCATACAAAGGGCAAAGTAATGGTGAGGCAGATCTGTAATCTAATTTCTTGTCTGTGCGCATACCTTTAAATACTTGGTTCTAAGGAGCTTCCAACTGCTGTTGCTGCATAATGACTTGAACGCTGTGAACTTGTACATGCTACATAAACCTACCAGAATGAATCCCAAATGAAAGATAAAAGTACTTAAATCATTGTCCTATGGTTTAGGGCATAAGGGCTTAATTCTCAGCTATGCAACTCATTTATTACTCTCTATTCACAATCTTACTGTCCTTGGCTCTGCTCATCACCTGTGAAGGGTATAACAAATTTGTGTTTGTTTTTTTGGTTTTTTTTTTTAAATTTTGATTTTTACTTCCATTTATAAACATTGTTGGGCTGGATTATCTTTCTGTACATATGTGGCAGTGGTAAGGGCAGCCTGTTCAACAGTATGGCATGAATCCCTTTCCAGGGGAAAGAGGAGCCTGGTTTTCCTATACTGTGAATGAATTTTCTAGCCATTAGGCTGTGATCACAAGGAAGTGTGGAGGCACTGCCTGCCTGCTTTTGCCATCCATTTGAGAGGAAAAAAGGATGAAGAGAGGCAATTTTTAGCCTTTTCTTATTTGCTGTCTTCTAAAAGATCTTCAGTGAGTGTGTGGCCCCTTTTGGAGATGTCACTTACATATTCCATACCTTATTTCTCATCCCAGGATCTACAGACAACAGGTTGGAAGCTAAAGACCTAGGTAATTTCTTCAGGAGAGGGATCTCTCTTTGGATTCCAAATGACAACCCCTAAGAAAGCTGTCTATTGAGGGGGGAAAGGGGTTTCAGATACATCTTCTTGTCACTATTTTATAGTGGTTAGATACTATTGTTGCCTGCCAAACATGCTGTTACTCTGTTTTTAACACCCACCATGTACTCTGCTGAGAACACTTACCTATTATAAGTTTTAAGCACTAGAAAGTTGGCTCTGGAAAACCCAATTCGAGATTTCTCTCTCTTTTTTTAGTTTGTTCCCAACATAACTTACTATGGTCACAGAAAGATTTTGGCAGAGGAGGGAGCTGAACCTTGATATACAGAATGTGAGAGAGGGGCTTAACCAGTGGACCATCCTTCCTGTCCTGTCCTGATAGGTGGCAGTTGGATCAAAAAATGGAAAATACTGCAATGGGAACTGGCTGGCTCCCTTCACAGTTATTTTCCAGCTACCTTAACATAAGTGTTTGTTGGAAATTACAAGATTTTTTTTTTTTTTTTTGTTATTTGATATGCTTGCATGATCTTCTTGTGTCTATAACTCCTCCCTAATAACTTTTGAACACTCTGGCCAGCCTCAGCAAAATTTCAGTGAGTTAGAAGTTACAGAGTTGACATCAGGGAGGCAGAAGTAGGTAGTCAGGGAGTGGAAACAGACTTAGCTAATGCCCCTCCTCAGGGAAAGGCTCCTGCGTAAATGTATCCCTTATTAAACATCAGAAACATTGTAAAATGTTTCCATTTCCACACTGGAGAACTGCAGATCTGTAGGAAACAGGGCGATGTTGGTTCAGCTGCTTGCAAAAATACATGTTTTCTCAGTAAAGTGTTTTTTATTTGGCTGTTAATGGAACTCCACTGTTAGCCTTCAGTCCTCAGAGTAAAAGCCAAGATTTTTAAGAAGTGCAACTTGAGACAACTAAAGAGGGATGTTTTTCAGGAAGCTCTAAACGTTCCCTCCCCCCTCCCCTTGGAACACTGATTTTTTAAGCTGTCTCAGATGTGTCAGCCGGAATACTCAATCTCCTTCCACTTATTTGGTCAAAACTGCTTATTTAGGGTCAAGCTGCTAGGGGGAACAGTGTGATTAGATACACTCTTAACTCCTAAAATATCATAAGCTGTTCTATGGGGCTTATTTTGTTCAGGGGAAATAGTTCTGATTCAGTTTTCCTTTAATTTATGCCCAAATTTTCTGGATTCATTTGGGCCAGAAATATTAAAGCAGCCTATTTTATGTTGGAATAGTACTTACAGTGCTGGGTAGGACCAAGTGCTGTAGAGAGACAAAGCAATGGAAATGGAGAACAGTGGAGGGAAAACTGGAATGTATTGAACCTGACAGCGAGCTTGGTTCAGATTGGTTTTGCATTCTGGGCAGAGATTCAGTTCTTTATGGGCAGTGTAAATCATATAGCATGTTCCGGGGAGTTTGACTTCCTCCTTTCCCCACTCCAAAAAGCCAAGAATTGAAATTTTTCCAGTATCTTTAGTGTTCATCAAGCCATCTCCTGGATCCAGCTCTGAGCTACAACCAGTGTGTTCAGAGAGTGCAGGCTGTGAAAGACTGATATGCAGAACAATTCTGAAACATTCTTTATAAAGTCTGGGGAATAATTGCTGGAAAAGCCAGCCACATCCCTTTTTTACAACCTCATTCTCTTAAAATTACCACACCTTCATTTGTGCAGGGGAATGTATGTTTGTGTTCAGTAGGTACTTTTCTGTGAAACTGTCTTTTGCAGCTATCACAATTCTCAAAAAACGCTATCAATCAAAGCTGTATTATTTTCTTTGTTATTAATTTAAGCCCAGTTCCTGCAATGAACCTGCAGACTTCTGCAGCACTGGAGCTCATGAATCAGGGCAGAACTCTGTTGCTGAATTGTGACTTTATGATTAGGTTAAAAAAAAATTGACTGAAATCCTGCATGACTAGTACAGTACACAGGGTGGATTAAGAACCTGTAAATAGATGACTGAGAGCAAATTACTTCTTCTTGTGCACAGTGGAATATTTGATGCTCTTCCTAGAAAGTTTCTCAGTATTACAGACATCTAAGAAGGTGCTGTATTTTTTTTCTCCTCCTGGTATTTTCTGTTGGAAGAAAAGCAGAGCTGGTGTTGGACAGAAATAAAACCTCTTGCTTGATGCTTCAAGTATAGCGCTCCAAGTGTGATTATTTACAAAACTGGATGAAAATTGGCAAATATTGAAGAATTTGTGGTGTTACAGCTGCATAATAAAAGCAAGCCTTGAATAAGATGTTGCCAGATAGCACAATATATAAATAACCACAAAAATGCTTGGGCAGGGCAGTTTTAAAAGTTAGCTAGATCACTCTGCCATTCAGGAACAAGGAGTGAAATGAAATTTAAACTTCCAAGTATCAACAAATGTATTCTTTCCATACACTTGACTGATTTATTTGGAAACTTGCATTTGCACTGAGGAAGAGTGTGTCTCAGTGTGAAAAAGCTATTCTTTGTTGGGCCATTGACCTTCAATCATACTACCCTAATTCCTGTAAAAGTGATGTAGAATATGGATAATTAAAAACAAACAAACAAAAAAGAAAGCAAGCTATCCCTTTACTTTGAGTTTTAATAGGTATATTGCATTTTTTCCTTAGTCAAAAGCAGGTTTTGTTCTTTAATTCTCAGCTTTGCTTTTGGATGGAATCAGTGGATTTATTTGTAGATTAGAGAAAATAGTATAATTTTGATTATGGTCATTATAAGTGGACTGTTATTTTGATTCTAGCAAAAGAAAATGGCAGGATAAACCTTGGTAGCTCACCATTGTGTCCTTATGCCATAGATGAGATTGTGTTGGGGTTTGGAGAACTTCCAGGTAATAGAGGAATCAAGACAGAATTATTTACCATAGTTCAGGTGCAAGCTCTGAGCACAGATACAAGTTCACAGGCAGATTTTCAAGAAATGTCTGTCCAGGTTTACCATTCCAAATTCTCCTATCCACACTGCCAGTGGATACTGCTTCTGCCACAGGGGCAGTACAATAGGATGTGAATCTGCCACCCGGAACCACTGTTTTTTATGTCCATATGTTAACGTAAACTGAAGTCAGCATTGCTGTTTTCTTTAGCCATTCCAGCTGACTCGCCACATTAATATAAGCGAGACCCACTAAGTCAGACAAGGCCAGTATTACATCCACTTACATTGTACAGGTGATACGAATCTATCCCTTGGACATCATCTGGAAAACTGGGCTAGTAAGTTGTGTTGCAAAGTTAGTGACTAAAATTTATGCATACTGATTAGTAACACACTACAGTGGCATTGTATGAGACACGAAATTAACAGCATAAAAGGTACAGCTTTATTTATAGCTTCTTCTGTATTTTCTTCACCTTTTCCTGGTAATTATATTTGATGTTATTCCCCAGAAAGCAATATAAATGCCCTGTATTAATTACATGAGAAAGAAGGTCATAGTCTTTGTTATACTTTTTGTCTGTATGTTCCTGCAGACCTAAACTGAAAAGAATGGGGGGAAAAAACCTCCTCGTATTTGGAAACATTTTTAAAATGTTTCTCTGCTGCCAAAGCAGACAGTTAGCTTTTGTGCTCAGACAGAAAGTTATGGGGTGGGGCAGGCAGAAGGGATTAATGCTGTTTCCATATAAATAAGTGGGGGTTTTTTGGTATTATTTGCTATAATCCTATTAGCAAAATGGACAACCCTAGTACAGTTTGGTAGCCAGTCTCTCCCTGCTGAAAAAGAAACCGGGCCCTTAAGGTGTGGTGAGAAGCGCGTGGGTGATAAACTAGAATGTGGAAGAAATATTAATGTCAATGCTCAGGAGAAAATAGCTTTCATAATGTTGGCAGTTAAAGTTTTCAAATTGGAATTTTTTCCCTTAAAGTCCCAGCTCCTGGAGGCAAGTGACTGCACAAAGGTCTGATTTAAAAAAACAAAAAGTTTTCAGGTGCTATAACTGCAGAGGAAAACTGAAATATCAGTTTGCAATGGAAAGTTCTCAAACAATGACTCTTTCACCCTTGGAATTGTCAATCATCTTGCAAGTGTTTTAGAGCTTGGATCAACTTGTAAAAGATGCTGATTAGAGTAGCTGCTGGATTGACTTTTGTTCTTTGCTTGGTCCAAGTAAAAATTCTAAATGGCATGAGTATAGCAGTGTTCATCTGAAAAGTACAGGCTTTCATTTCACATCCCACATAAATAACCAGCCAGGATGCCCAGCAGAGAGAGAGTGCAGGGGCACTGACATCAGCAAAATGCATTGGAAGCAGGGGAAAGCCTCCTAAAAAAAAAAAAAAATAAAAAAAAAAAATTTGCATGTAAGCTGCTGGAAACAGGCAAAGGCTCCCAGTGCAAATCTGCACACAAGACGTCCTGGGAACTTTAGTGGTCATAAATGGTGGAATGTTTCACATTGTCCAGAAAACTTGGGTTTGGCCCTCTCCTGAGGAGAAGACAACTGCCTGTTGAATTGCCAGTTTCTTTCAGCACATCAGTCCACCTTTGATAGTGTCTTAGCTTGAGTACCTCTTTGTTAGAGAGGGAAGGATGACAACACACGGTAGCAACAACTAAAAAAAAAAAAAATTGATCTCAGTATGATCTTGCAGTATTTCCAATCTTACTGAAACTAGGGCTTTGCATACATCTTTGTATTCGTGGACATGTGCTCTTTTTCATCCTGTTTACTTCCAAATATCTGTCAACCCTAAGAGAATGGCACCTCTGACTTCACTGTCTTATGTTCAGAAATCCTGTGCAGGAGCAATGTTTATTTGTGTTGGGGACCACTGACATGGATCCCCAAGGGAACAGCAGCCTGGCTGGAGCCAATGTGCAAACCCTGATCTCCAGAAACCGACGCTGTGGGTTGATGTGCATTCCAACAACACTGTCTTACTGTATGTGCTCAAACCAGCTTTACACTTCCAATATAGTAGATTTCATCCTTTCCAGATTTAGAAATGTGTACAACCCTGTGTGAAGACACTGAAGATCTGTGTTCACTCCTGTTTCTGCTTGAAGCTCCCAACAGGGCCTTGGATAAACTGCTTCATCTCTGCATCAGTTCTTCATCTTACAGGGCATACTTGCTTATGCCCACCAGGAAGTACACAGCTCTTTGGTAGAAAGTATGTGTCTATGTGCCTTGTATAGCAAGTCTCCAGTTTGGGAAGTGGCCTGTAGCTATCACTGCATTACAGACAAATAGCAGATGGAAGAGGAGAAGGCCTACTTGTTAGCAGAAGAAGACAACTGGAATTTGAATGATATCTTCAATTTGCAAGTTAAAAATAATCTAAAATTAATGGAACATTTGAGTTTTCAGATTTATTTTAGGGCTGTGTAATAAAAAATGGTAGGACATTGCTGAGAAGCTTTCACAACTGTTTTTCGCTTTTAGGTGCTTTTTTTGGTGGTACTTATGCCTTGAGAAGTTCCAACCCCTAATTGCTTGTTTATTAATCCATTTCTTCCCCCCCCCCCCCCCCCCACTTGTTGCAACACAACTCTTAGTGGAATGCACGATGAAACAAGTCAAGGTATGGACATGTCTGAAAAACCCATCTCTCTCCCACTTGCCCCAGTTAATTTTCACTTTCATTGAAGCGCCATGTTTCAGAGCACAGTCCCACAAACAGCGCAGAAACAGGCATGGATGTTTGTCAGCTGGAATTTCTTTACACTGGCATTGCCACAAGAGCATGGGACTGTATTCTACCACATTCTTATTACCTGCCAGAAAGTCTTTCCGAGAAAACCAAACCTACGTAAACAAGGTCACGACCTGTGTTGTAACATATACACCAAATATGAAAAGATTCAGGGAAGATTCTGTTAAATTATCAGAGAGAAATCATTGTTTCAGTAGATCAAAGGAGAAACCTCAGTGACTCCTGGTTATTTACATTGTGTTTGATCCTGCTGTCACTTTACTCTTCTCTTGAGCAACAGAGGGAGTGGATTATCATCAGGTGAAAAAGAAACGGTTAGAGACAGGAGCTATTTTTACTTGCCAGTTCTTCAGGTCAAGTGCAAAACTCAAGAATGGCTTATAGAAATAGAAGTGTGTAGAAGCAAAAATGTGTTTTTCAGGAATCTGATAACTTCATTTGTTCTCAAATATGCAACCCTTGGTGATGTGAAATGGTTTAGAAGAAGTTAGTAGTGAGGTTTTTTTTGTTTGGGTTTTTTTTTTTTCATTTTCAGAATATCAGAGTGAGGTTTGTGTAAGCTAATTTTTGAAATGGTTTAATATTGCCACTACAAAAATGGTAATTCTTTGTAAAAAATAGGGAGTTACAAACAAAAATGAGCTGACAAATAGAACAGGTTAAAAATGAGCATGGATAAAAGTGGATAGTGTTGAAGGCTATTCTAGGACAAGGTTCGGTAAGCTTCATTGTTCAGGGATAAACTGATTTTGCTTTAAATTAAATCCTATTTATTTAAACAGGTAGAGCTTCCAGAGTTGCATATAGTAACAGATGGTTCACTCTCCCTTTTTCTCATCTTTACAAACTGCCTTGCAGTTTATCTTAAAGCTCCCCAGGCCTGCAGTGCTTGTCCTAAGACAGAGTTTTTAAGTGGGTGTGTTAAAAATGGATGCTAAAACTGAGGGGAAGTACCACACTGAGAAGAACATGAACTCATCCAGAAAAACAGTGGGGCACTTGCTGCTGGGAAGATTCAAAGCTGCAGTAACTTATGGTGAATAGGAAAGGGCTATATACATATAGCAGACTAATAAATAAAGGCACATAATGGAATCTGTGAATCTAAACTTGGAATTACTACCACTGACAGGACCATGATCACTTTTCAAAGTTCTTCTATATTATTTTATGACTTTCCATAAAAATCAAAAGTAACTTTTCATTTGGCCTTGGAAAACCTTTATGAATGTGTTGTTATCATTACTTAAGTAAGCTTTTTGGGATGGAGGGAATTTACCTCTGTGAGTGAAAGAATTACGCATAGCCTACAGTATTTCTGTAGCTGGGGTTCTTCTTCCTCATCTTAAAGATCACAGTTTCTGTGAAGCTGATGAGGTGGGAGAAGTCCTTAGACATATAGAAAAGGAAATCCAGGAAAGTGTATGTGAGGAATGGGGTTTGGGATCACTGTGTAGAATAGAATACCAATTTTTTTTTTTTAAGGCATCAATATTGGAGATGGGCAAAATGTCTTAAGGCAGAACCTTCAACTTGAAAGTTTTATTTTACTTTTTCATTTCCAGTGCAAAGTTCAGGGCAAGTTCACTAAAGTTTGTGAACCCTTCAGCAACAGTTGGCTAAGTTTCAAGGAAGCCTGAAATGGTATATGGTTTGGGTGCAAATTAGGATGGGTTTGATCCCAAGCCACTTGAAATACAGCACTTTTGGCTGCATGCAGCTTTGTATTTTAGCCTTCATTGCAGCCCAGACCTAGACTTGCCCAGATTGAAACTTTTGCTTAAAGCCCTGTGAATGGAGCCTCCTGTACTTTTCACTGATTTAGTACTTGCAGAGTACACCTAGCCGTGGCATCTTAGTAGTGCACAGAAATGGTGAGCATTGTATACTTTTCTTGGATGGATGACTTAGGTTCCAGTTCAGCTAGATGGTCATTATAGACACATCCATATGCCTAAACTTCAAAGTTGATGAGGCAACATGTGGGTCTCATCTAGTTTTCCACAGGTAGTTTCGTTCAGAACAAACTCACTCCTGGGCCTACACTAAGGCACTGGAGAAAGCCAAACTAATTTCAAAGGGTGCACATTGGCACCTAAGCATTATTTCTGGTTTAATTAGTCCAAAGGAATTTTTAAAAAATTAATCCTTAAAGACTTTTTGACCTCTAGAAGTAGATTATTCACCTAAGTCTAAAAAGATTCTCAGTTCTGTTCTGTGTAGTGCAAGGTCTGGGGAAAATTTCTTGCAGAAGCTCCATGTTGGTTCCTGCAGCTCTCATGGATTTCTTTGTGCCAGTAGTCACAATATGGCTACCTGCCATGATGGCAGGGTCAAACCTTAAATAATGCAAAATGAGCAAGTGATGGTCCTTTCTTTGTAAAAGACTTTGACATCTGTGGAGTTGAATAGCTAGGTAAGATGTTAATAATAATTATTAATATAATAATTTATTGTTATAAATGCTGTGAGAACTTTTACAAAAGCTGTTATGGAGTGACTATATTTTGCTGCAAAGTAGTAGTATATTATTATTTTACTAAATTGGGTATCCTTTCGTTTTTGTTACACTGAACGGCACAACTTTGAAACTCCAGCTGAGCAAGTCTCCAGCCTTTCTGAATTTTCATGGAATGACTGTGCCTTGGCTGGGAATTTTCTGACATGGTAATGTCTGTTCCTGTCCTTTGCTGACTTTCTTTCCTCTCTGTGAAGGGCAAGTTCATGAATAAGATGACTGGGACATAAACGCAAGCACCTTTTAAATAATATTAGGAGTAAGTCCACAGCTCTTATGGCAAGGTTTTAAAGGGTTGCCATGTAATCACCTCCTTCAGAGCCAGCTCCTGTTAGAGAATTCCTGGGATGTGCTCTGTATGCAAGATGCTAAACCCTGGGGCCCAAGTAAGGCAGAGTTTTTGTCTCTGGTTTTCTAGTGAGAAATGGGGAGGTTACTTTCCCTGTCACTTTGACACAGTCATCACTGGTTGCTCCCCAATACCTCGTGTCCCTTGTCACTTGAGCAGTGACTAAGGCAACATGTCCAGTCGTTTCTAGAGGAAGGAGCTACTGTTTATCTGTTATTACTCATCTGTAAACACTCTTCAAGTAACACAACCCTGACAGTTTTTACGTTTATGTAACAAGTGTTCAGAAAAAAGCTGTCTGAACTTTTCCTTTTGTGGTCTCTAGTAGAAGAGTAATTGACAATAATAGGGGAAAACTTGGGATATGGGGTAGTTTTTTTTAAAAAGTGGGATCACACAGTTTACAAATCTTTCAGTTTGCTGTTAAACTACCCAAATGCTGCCTGGATGCATGCACTTTGAAACTGTTTTGTTCCATAGTCCACAGTTAAATCTAGCATTTAAAACAATTTGACATTGTTGAGTGCCATTTTTAGTGTTTTGATATAGGTCACATTCTATTATCTCTTTTCACTTCCAAAAAATTACTTCTATTAAAACCCAAACAAACCTAAGCTTGTGATTTTGCAGCAGAATAAGTTATATGTGCACACAGGTAATACAAGATAGAATTTGCCAAAAAACTCTGTCTTTCCACCAACCGCTGTGTTCACCCTTGCTTGCTACCTCTGTGTGTGCTCCTCTTCCCAGACCAGTCTCAGCTTCCAGCCCTCGAATGCCTGCCTCCCCTGCCCATCTCGGTGCTGGTTACCTAAGGATTTTTTTTTTTCAAGTTCTTTTCAAACATAAATATTTCTAAACAGGGTGTGGATTATACACGTTCTGGTGGCAGATTCTGGCAAAGCTCTCAGCAGAAGTGTTATATTCCTGCTGGACTTTATTACATCCAAGACAGTGTTAGTGGAAGCAGTAAATGCTTGCAAGATAAAGAGAATTTCTTCTCAGAGACAAAATGACTTGCACGATACACTGCCAATCACTCTAAGCTAATCTGCTAAACAATAAAGAATTTACGACTCACTTAAGGGAGTTACACCTGACATATCACTCTGAAGTCAGAGCACGGTTGGGCCATTTATATAATGTTAGCCTCAGAGGGCTTCCAAACTGAACTTTTTGTTTTACAAAAGTTCTTCTGAGTCCCCAACCAGACTGAGGTTTTCATGTGGTAGCACCATATAAACATGATATTACTGTTTTAGAGGGCTTGTAATCTTAAAGAGAAAGGGTAAGTGAAAGGATTAAAGCATACAAACTAACTGGGATAATGCTAGGCAGGAATTTTACTAGCGTCTTTTTTTTGCAGTGTGTGTCTATAAAGCCTCCTCTCCTCTCTCTTAGGCTGAACTCCGCTCTAAGTAACTGTTAAATTTTCCTTTTCTGTTTTAACTGTTAGCTTTTCTGTCTCTTCATTTAACCCAGCCTCTCAGAAAGAGTCCTGAACACATAAAAAGCTTTTGCAATGTGCCCTGAAGCATGTATACTGATGAAGCACATACAGTGTAATTATGGATAGCACAATGCAACATCATGAAGTGCCTTTGTTTACAGCTTCTCTATCATGAGAGTATAATGAACGGATTCACTGAGGAAATGCAAAAGCAGATGCCTTTGGCTGGCTCCTGTTGTTCTCTTTTTGGCAAAGACAGAGGGAGAAATCTACCCTGGGACAGCCCCACTGAAGTCAGATGAGTTACACCAGGCAGGAACTGGAACTTTTTTCTTTTCTTCTTTTTCTTCTTTTTTTTTCTTTTTAAAGGACACTGTTTCCAGATCTCTTTCCTCTGACTGTCGCAATTTCTCTTTCCACAGAAAGCCTATGAGAAAAGACCCTCTGCTTCTAAAAAGGTAGGATAACCTTTTAGTCACTAATAGCTAATTTCCTCAGCAGTGTAAGTTCTATGTTTATCTACCAATGCCTGTAATCATAAAATTAATATCTAACTACTTGTAGAAAAAAGAAATATACTAAAATCCTAAAATCACATTTATTGAATGGGACAGTAAGAACAGAGAGTACTGTGAGAGGGATGGAGTACTAACACACAGCTGTGCTGCTTCAAGTGTGTGAAGTATGCTTAGAGCTGGCCTAGATACCAGCATACAGTATCACCTTGAACTATATAAACATACCCTGCATGTACTGAGGTGTAATGTTGGACAAAGCTTCTGAGGGTGGATGTCTGTGAAAGCACCCCATTGCACATGTCTGTGAAATCTTTAGGGAAGAGGAACCTGAAGCAACTCATAGTATCATGCATATTTGCAAGTGATGATCTTTAAAACAAGTTTATTAGGGCAAGCCTGGGATTGCACTTCATAGCACAGTATAATAACTAAAGTTAGCAGGACTGCTGATGCTTTGTGCTTGCTAGTGCTGTGGCCATACTTTTTGTTTTTTTTTTCCTCTACTGAGGACCTGAATGGTGCCTCTCATATAAAACCTGCCCATTTACAATTTGCCTTTTGCTGAGGCCTCCTTTGTGTTCACACAAGGCAGCTGGCAGGAGTGCTGACCTCCCCGGAGCAAAGCCTTGCCAGTGTTAGCTAATCAATATTCAGTAGAGTCGGCTGCTCATTACGAAGCCATTGATTATCTCTGGAAGGTTACTTCCCCTGTGTGTGTCATTTTTCAGTCTCTTCCCTTTACCACCCCTCCACCCCCCAATCCCAGGCTCTCAAGAGGACAGAATACTGGGATGGAAATGAGGTTCCCTTTCAGGATCTGAATAGTTTCTCGTCAGATGTCAAAACAGTCTTTGGAAAGAAGGTGATTTCCCCACAGCCAGATTTTTGTTTATACCAGGTTTGTACTTCTAATTTCTGGGATATTTCTAATGATTGCAAGCTGTGGCACTTGAAGTGTTTGTTGTATTTGACTTATGCAGATTGCATTAGTTACAGTGAACCTCGGTCTCCTATGACTGAAGAAAAAACCCCACATCTTTTACACAGCTGTAGCTGACCTGTCTGACCTCTTGCACAGAAGGGAAGAGCCATGGTTTCATATTCCATGCTATTCACAAGCAAATGGACAGGGAGGCTCATGGAGAAATAAAAACATGGTGCAAGCCCTCATCTGCTGGCGTGCTCTGCTCAGAGTATACTCACGTACAGTACACAGTCAATTCCTCTTCCCTAACACAAGAGGGGAGGCCAGTGAGGTTTGTGTGAGACAATACCTGCCCATTACCCTGAAGTCAGTTTGGGAAAAATCATAACCAAGTCTCTCCTTTTAAATGTGAATTGTCCACTTAAGGGTGTATTCAGTCATCAACACAGCAGTAGAGAACTGTGAGATAAATATGCAAGTCTAAACACTCTAATTTATCGGGAGCGATAGAGCAGATGCCAGATATATAGACTGATACAAAAGACTTACTAAAGCAATTGTTTTGGTTAGTTTCATTTGGTTACTTTGATTGTAAACATAGCATTAACAATCACAGCAGAGATTACAGGTCAAAAAGGCAATGTCTGATGTCTCAAAGGAGGGGAGCAGTCAGCTGGAGCTAAGAGATAGATGGGTAAAAGAAAGGCAGTTGGCAGAGAATACAATACTTATCTCCATTAAACTACTAAGTTCAAGTTAGTACCTTGTCCAAAGAGCAGAAACTGCACTGTGCTGTGACCATCTACCTTACAGACTAACTCCATTAGCAGAAGAATTGAACTTGCAGTTGACGGGTAGTAATTCAGTGTCCAACTTTCTGTTTTTAATAAGGGGATTGCAAATCAATAGCTCTCAAGCTTTATCCTGCTTGTTTCTTCTCAGCTTGGATTTAAGGCATCACTAAATTCAAGCTAGATGCTTCTGTATGAATGGGAGTAGAGTCAACAATGCAAGTCAAAGCACAGCAGAAGTTATTAACTCAGTGAAGGTGAGCATCTTTTCTTCTCCTGCCCTTAGCACTGAAGGAGGAGCTGTTGCTGCATGGAGAGCAGACCTGCTGTCTGCTTCTGATCTTATACAAAGTGTTGTATTACTAGGGAATGGAAAGCCAGAGGATGCATTAATGCCATGGGGACTCCTGTAGTGGATGGCAGTATTCACTGTGGATGGAACAAAACATAGACCATACCTAGTTAGCACCTTGCATTGGTGCATCTTGGTACATCTCACAGAGTGGTCTGTGGTTGTCAGGTGCTGATGATTTAGCCCATGTCTCCAAGGGCTAGTTCAGAAGCCAGCTCTGTGACCATTGCCAGCAATTTGATCTTGTCCAGTCATTAGCACATACCAGAGATGATGACAGGGATGTGAAAAATGGCAAGCTGGCATTAACTGGAGCTTGTTTAGCCAAGGGGGTTTCCTGTCAGCTCCTTGTCTTCCTGATCGAGGCATATGACACAACGGATCTGTCTGACTGCCAGAGAAAGTTTGGTGAAGCATAAATCAGGAGTTAAAGTAAAAGTGGACAATGGAGAGACAGTTCCTCAGCTGACAGAGAGGGAGCTGTCTCTGGCATGGGAGAAGAGTGACTCCACATGCCATCCTGTTTGCCAGAAAGTACTTCCTTTCTGGTGTCAGTTGTCAGCCCACTGGCATTAATTAGTGTTTTGGCTATTTTCTGCAAAAAGGCTGTGTTTGCTACTCAGGGGAAAGGATCCCTGAGATATAGTTTTGTAATAAGCTTGGAACAGATGTTGCTTACATTCAGTTTGGCTTTCAGCTGTCTTTAACACACCTAAGATGTATTTAAAGGATGAGGTGAAGGACTACTGTTATGCCTCGGTCAGAGAATATTATCGGTGTATTACAAAGGAAATCTTAACAGATAGCATACTGTTCCCATTCCTCTATTAGGCAGAACTCTTCCTGTCCCATTTATACTGACATTACCTTGTAGTAATCATTGCAGTACTAGAGGGAAATACTGGATTGAATGTGTTTCTAGCTATTGCAGCAGATGGAGTAAAGTAAGTTGGCATGTTGGGACTAAACAGCTCATACCAATCACCAGCAAATCTATCTGATGCAGCAGAAAGATCTGTCCTCTGTATCTCCTTTTCTTAGTGTTCATAGCAATTGTGCTTTGGGATGTAGTAAGTTCTTAAGGAAGCAGAATCCTCTCAGCGGTGCAGTGACAGCCAGTGGGTTAAAAAGCAGTGACCTCTTTGTGAAACACTGTATGAAAAACCTCCAAAGAGACATGAAATGCCTCTGAAGCCATCTTATGTGTTTGGCAAGTGAAATTTAACCACAGAGTATGTTCACATTTTTCCTTCTGGATTTTCATTATGCAGATTATGCCTTCTAGCTGCACAATGACATTTAAAGTAATAGAAAAGAAAGATCTCATATAAATAATGATGTCCCAAGTATGTATTATGTTGAATATGAGAAGCCTGCTTTTGTTTCAAGCATGTTTTTTTTAGTGGAGAAAGAGTATGTGTTCCTGTCTTGGCAGCAAATGTGGAAGGAGATACACAGAGATTACTGTGTAAAGACTGTTTGTAAAATCTTACATGTCAGTGTGGTCATGCAGTCAAAATAACTGTAGGACTGACCTCCACAAGTGGTGTGTACAGAGCATGAGTTCTCACATTTGCAGTGTAGCAAATGAAATATCCTTTGGAATTCATGAGTGTAGAATAAAATTTTGAAAGATCAAGAAGGCTTTTGGTGAGAATGTTATTCTTGCATTTTTGAAAGTCCCTCCCTTAAGGACCATAGATGTGAAGTAATGGCTGATATTTTGGGCTATGCAGATTCTCAGAGCAACTGTATGTCATGTGGCTAACAATCTACAGACTTTTCAGACCACTTTGGTGTGGGTCTCAACCAGTGAGTCTGTTCCTATTGGAGATAGCTATGGTCACTGAACCCATAGGGACCTAATTTTATTAGAGGACTCCATGGAAAAACTTAATATACTACTGTCTGGAAGTAATAAAACTCCAGCATCCAGAATTGTATTGGAGGCCATGCAGACTTCAGTAGCAGGTATGCCAGTTCAGACACTGCTATGTACAAGTATCTTTAAAATGACTGGCCAGAAAGTATTTTCAGTAATCCTTGCCTCCAGGCAGCGGGCTATGTGAACTGTACAAAAGTCAACATTTCACATTACAAATGAAATATATTTCTATTAGAGCAGTGAGCTCTTACCCTGCATCATCAAATACTGTCTTCTGGGTTTTTTTGTCTTTGATTAAATACCAGTAAAAAGGCCTGCTAAGTAATTTGTCTTGTGTGTTTGTTATCTGAATTATGATTACGAAGGTGCTACAGATCTCTATCACCTTCCATGTCAGAGTTGTGCCATGTATTTTCTCCTGAACTCATGAAGCATAATGTTGGTTATTCTCTGTTTGCTGTCAGTGCAAGCTCTGAAAGCAAAGATAGAATCTGGATTCATTTGTCTGCAATTAGAAATTACTTTCATTCTGGTACTTCAAAGACTGTTGTAGAAAGAGTACACTGGTGATATTTGTTTGTTAGTACATGACAGCTGAAATTGTTGTATGCAATGATTATATTTCTCAGATACTTGCTCTGCAGTCAAGAGAATGAGTTTGTGTCATGGGCCAAACTTAATTTAAACATGGAATTGGTATGTAATAAATTTACTGTTAGCATTCTGATAACTTGTGTTAACTTTTAATGTAAAGAAGCACTTAGAAGATGACTATGTCCTTTGCAAAGAAGGAAAAGAGAATGATAAAAATAATTTGTTACTTTGCAAATGCTAAAGAATTTTTATGGTCAGGAACAAAAACCAAAAGAGCTTGGAGGAGGAGACCTTTCAGGAGAACACATAGTTTATAGAGAGTCAGGACAGTATTATCTTTTCCTTTAAATATGCCTGTAGTTTTTTTTGTATAGAACTTCTTTTTGTATAGAACTTATCACCATGGTGTCTGAGTGCCTTCTCCATGAATTCAGTCTTCCAGTATCTTTTGTGACATAGTAAAAGGAGTCTGAGGGGTGGATACAGTGAATTATTTGCTCAATGTCATTCAGAAAGTCTGAGACAGAGCAAGGAACTGAATGCAGATAACCTAACATTCATATAATATCTATCCTTCTTTATTTTAGGAATGAATGAATCCCAAAGATTGAAAGCAACCCACAATATTATTTCCTATAACTATTTTCAGTTTAGATTGGCTCAAACCCAGGCTTTTCCTTGGCATCCATTCAAAGTAGTGGACATAAGGCGGATGTATTCAACAGTAAACCCCTGTTTACAGCATGACATTTGAGCTTGCATCTCTGTAGCCTCTTTTTTTGTTATAACTGTTTCTGTGCGGTGTCGTCTTTGCCTGCCTGGTGCAGAGCATCACTTCCTATAGAAACTGGCTTGTAAACCCCTGGGCTCACGGTCAGTGAAGGCAAGGACTTAGCCTGAGGAGATCATAGAGCTACTTCCTTTATATATTGCTGCTCTGGCTTTCTTCAGTCATTTGTGAAATGTTCCCCCTTGTTGCAGGTTATGCAAACAGTAACTCCTGTTCAGGGTGGACCTGGCCTAGCTCTTCCTATCTCAGCATGGGGGTAAAGTGCATTTCAGTATCTCCATTTTACATTAGTATTGACATCTCCGTTTGTGGCTGTGCTAGGCACTATATAAAGAGCACTGGGTTGCTCGTAAAGATACTTCCTTCATGGTAGATGGCCTATTTCTGGTGGTGGTTTTCACACTCTCTAGAGTTTGTAGCAAGACTCAGTTGTTCAACAGTATGGGGGCCCAACTTGTTCATCTTTCCATCTCAGTGTCCCTCAGTGAGGGCAAAGTTCATGGCTTAAAGACATCCCTCATCCCCTCAATACTGTGCTAACTTGGGAGTCCAAAGTCTTTTATTTCTTGTTGCCTGAACTCAGTGCCTGTCTTCTTTCAAGTGACAAAGTCAACAGGTCCCTGGGGAAGTTATGCTCCCATCAGGTGTTTTACTTGATCCAGTATGATTTCAAGTCAGAATTTGTCCACTAGCTTTGGAGTTAGGTGGCAGGGTCCAGGGTCCATTGCGAGTCAGGCTGCTGAGGAGTATGACTGCACTGTACGTGGATCCTACAATTTCTACCTGTTGCCCCAGTGACTCAAGATTATCAGCTTCAGTCTCCCTTTAAAATAAAACTAAAATTCGTCTATGGTTTGAATTCAGAGAAGCAGAAACAATGAGAAATGGAATATTGGAAATTTCTTGGTTAGGTGAAATTGATGAATAATTTCATACCCACTCTTAGTTCCCTCTGGGGACTCTTAGAGCAGATTCAGGATCACAATTAAGATGCATATTCTGCAGGATATATTGCTTTTTAAGTCAAATACATGGAGCTATTCAACTGTTATTTTCACCAGATTTTCTTGGAGAAACATTTTGTGAGACTTTGGACTGTACACAGCATGTATGTGAAAGTATGTGAGGTACGTCAAATTATAATAAGGAAAAACTGAGCTCAAACCTTGGAAGATGAAGTGCTAAAGCATACATTTCATATGATATTTGCTTGTTTGTAGCAAGTATGCTGCAGTCTGCAATTATGCACACTGTCTATGTTATAAAGAGAATAGGGAATCTGCTTTCCAAACACAGATTTAAAGTCCAGTGAACACTTCTGGTGTGGTGTACGGCATGAGATATATCAGAAAACCAGGCTTTAGTCATAACCATCCAGATGAAAACATTTTGAAGGATAGAAAGCAATCCGGAAGTCCTAGATCTATTTCATTGTAGAGATTGATATCACCACTTTGCAATATTGACCTGGAAGATTCTGCTGCAATAAGCCTGTATCTGGTGAGCATACCATACTTTTTAGACCTTGTCTATGTTTATTCATTACATGCTGATGTCTGCAAATATCTGTGTAATAAATAAATTCAGACTGTGGTATTGCAACAGACACTGCAGCAAATATATGAAGGTGTATAAAGTTAACTCCCTCAATCATTTGACAAAGAGAATCCCTAAGAATCCAGTGCTCTTTCCTTCCAACACCTAGTTTAAGGTATTGTGTACTTGAAATGGCTGCTGCCCAGCCTTTCTAACTCACGTACTAAGCACAACACATACACTTCACAGATGTCTGTACACCACTTTCTGCTCTTTCAAACTGCCCAATCATTGCTTGACACTCACTGGAAGTGTTTGAGTGTTCAGAGTTTAGTAGGATTTTTTTCCGTGTAGGGTTGGTATACTCTTTATCAAAATCTGCATCCCTGGAGGTTATGGATGTGTTTCTGTCCTTACATGTATACCGATCCATTGAAACTTAAGCTCTGCTGCCATCACATCTGTGAAAAGAGTGGATTATTGGGAGTCCTAACGGTCCCAAAATGGGCAATGAGGGAATGCGATTGTACCTAGTATCAGAGTGAACACTCTAACTTCTGAAATGGCAAAGTCCTGAAGAACTTGAAGAATCACTTTCAAGTAAGTTTTTAGCTTAATTCCTAAGGGAATGAGGCAATTGAGAGACCTATGTCTGTCTGTCTCCCTGCACGTAACTTTTGAAACTACCAAGAATTTTTAACCAAATCGAAAAGAGAAGTAGAAGTATCAAAGCTTCCTGCAAGTTTCATGAGCACTGGCAGTTGAGTAAAAGAGGAACATCCAAATTAGTGCTTTTACCAAGGGAACTCTTCTAATGTGTGTTTTTATTGACATGTCCCATCTGGCCAGTCAGCATTTATGTATTGACAGGGCAATGTGTAAGGAGTATGGGTGGGAATGGAGCTAATGTGGTGAGTAGAAGGGTATATTAGGGGCCAAAAATCTGTAGGAAACCAAATTTCATCAGTTCTGCCTCTTGGGGGAACAAGCTGTTGTTTAGAAGAGCACAGAGATGCCGCATGGATGCAAAACCTCAGTTACAGTTTAGCTTTTGTCTTTTAGTAACAGAGTATAATGTGTAAAGACTCTTTCAACATTTGGACAGTGGAGCTGAACAAAAAAGAGACCATTATATGCAATATCTGTCAAGACTGGAGAATGGTCTGTGCTAGCCTGCCAAATACAAATAAGGATTAGCCATTCATTTAGTCCAAAAGAGAAAATGATATAATTTCTTTGGTTCAATTACTTTATTGTGACAAATAAACAAGGAGAGAACTCCAATATGGCAAATGTTCAACTTCACATAGCTTTAAAGGCTGTAGAAATCATACTGCTCTGATGGTAAGCCTTATTTTACATTCTTTGCCCAGGCATAGTCCCTAGATCTTCGAAGTGTTTTATATGCTTCCCCCCCCAAGTAGAGAATCTCATAGAAGAATTGAGACCCGAGTCTCCCTTATTTGCCTTGGACTTTTAAGGCAAGGATACACTCATCCTGGTTGGACTGTGGGTTGTTCTCAACCAGCCTGAGCTACCTGATTTACTCTCTGCTGTATTAAGTTTAGTTAAAGCACTAATGCAATTTGTACATCTCTGTCGTGAAGTAGAGATATTAGAGATATTTGTTTGCAAACTGCTGGTCTGTACCCATGGGTAGGAGTGAAGGGACATTGGGGATGTGGAGCTGAAATGTGCTGGCTGGTTTCTAGCATACGAGTCCCAGGCACTTTGCAGAAAGAGGCCACAAGGAAAGGATTCAGCTGCTCCTCTGCACTTCAGCTGATTTTGTGAGACTCACCTGAGGAGTTGATAAGGCTCTGTGAAAAAGATGGGCAGGCTAGAGGGGAAGCAAGTATGCCTTTGTGGTTGGTTTTAAGGTCGACCCTAACTGTCAGTGACGGACATGGTATTAAACAGCTGGAGCGCTCTGGTTGAGCACCTCCAAAGCGGCAGGTTGGATGCTGTTGTGGAGCACTCTGCTGGCCATTTTCTGTTGAGAAGAGATGGCAGTCCCCTCTTGCTGTGGGGATAGAGCAGCAAGCTGAAAGACTGTGCCTGTACACTCACAGGAACACTAGGAAATATTCATTTCCTAGTGGGAAATGAAATGATGATGGGTCAGATTCAGCCCAGAGGTCAACAGACTACTACAAAAGTAGACTGTCACATGAGTGACCTTCCCCCACAAGCTGGAACTTTCTTGGCAAAGTAGCTGTGATTCCTGGCAAAGCCTCATGTCACCACCAGCACCATGTTATGGCTGGTCGCTCAGCACAAAACCCTCTTGTGCATCATATAGAGATTGCAGGCCTTCAGTACCTAAGTCTCGAAGCAGATCTCATTGTTACCCTTTCACTAAGTCTTAGCGACTCAGTTTAGAAAAATAAAAAATGAGGTTTGCAACCTTTATCTCCCAAGAATGTTTTTTTAGAAAGGTAATGGACTACATGGGTTGAAATAGGGTCATTCCAGGAGCCTGCTTTGGAGGGACTCTTGACGTTTGGTTGATCTTTCCCTCCAGCCCTAGGCAACGCTGGCGGGTTACTGCCTTTCCCCCAGCCCCAGCTCAGTCCAAAAATTTATTTGTTCAGCTGTATTTGAAGAAAACGGGAAGCGTGAAGCGGTGGTCAGGAGAGGGCTCCCTGGTGCCGGGGCTGGAGCGGGGACAGCTTGCCCTCTGGTGGCTGCGGGCACCGGGGCGGCCCGTTGCAGAGTGAGCCACTTCGGCGGCACGGCCAGTGACTTTTTGAGCTGAATTCGTGATCTGGCCAATCCTGCTGGAATATAAACTGATTAGACCCAAATGGGTGTCGACATAAAAGCCCCTTCTTTAAAGTGACTGCCATATGAAGTGGAGTTGTCTATCTACAAACCAGCATGAGCAGTAGCGTAATCGTCCTCAGACTTGAACTTGAACCATCAGGTGTCAGCCTAGTTCTGTCTCATGGGTTTTCAGTGCTGGGTTATACCAGTTATCTCCCTCCCTACAAGCTCCCTTTCTCTGCTCCACCATATACACAAGACTGAGGGACAGGTGCTCCCAGTGAAGTCCACAGTGCCTTCATATTCCATTGGAGAGAAAAAAGAAATAAAGGGACAGATGGATAACTTGGGAATAGCCAGAACTCCTTTGTGCATGCTGAAGTGTGTTGCTCTCTTTTATGAGAAGGTACAATGCACACATGCTGTGCTCTCCTTGTGCTCCCTTCACTGGTTGCAGGGAAGGTGAACAAGGGTGGCACGGTCCCTCCCAGAGCTCCACTGTGCACTGAGGGTTATTTACACCTTGTGCTTCCATACTCAAACCTGTCCACCCTACAGCTTCTCTGTCCTTGTGAATTGGTTCTTCAGCCACCCTGAATTTGTTTTGCCATGTCCTTCTGTCAAAAAGAAAAGCTGTTTCCCTTCTATTTCACGTTTTGATGTTAATCCTGACATTCTTTACCCAAATCCAAATAATATGCATTGCCTTTACAATTCTAAAGGAAAAATACTTATCTTGGATCTTAAATGCTTAATTGCATCTGATTAAACAAAGTCGTCTTAAAATAGACCCCAAAAGGAAAAGATCCAATTGTTAGCCTGTTAAATACCAAAATAAAACAAAACCCTGAGGAAATGAATGGGTAGCAGTCAATGGTGCTACAGTTGCTTAGGGACTGATAGTAAGAAAAGTGGCATATGTCCAGAAGAGGCCCACAGCAAAGAGAGGAAACCTCTGCCTCACATGGAGAGTGGGATAAGGCAGTGCAGAGACTGATTTGTATTTGCAAGTGAAATTTAAGAGACAAATGTGGATATATTTTATAGTTTGAAGACTATTCATGAAATAATATGAAAGAAAGTGAAGAAGAAAGTAACTATGATGACAAGAAACAACTCAAAACACTACTGTATTTTTTTCTTTAGCTCCCTGAAGACTGCAGGTCTTTGTGTTTCAATGCATGAGCTACTGTTTGGCAGGTTTCCTGAACCACTTTGTCTATTCACTTCTTGCTAATGTGAAAGTGCCCAGACTCCCTGGAAAGAAGGCTTTGTTGGAAGCCTTTCATTATCAAGGATTAGCTGTTTGGTAAACCTGTGTCCCCTTTAACAGTCTGACGGGAAGTGCTGGCTAATGAAGGGCTCATTGTGGTGGTGCTGTGAGTGTGGGACTCGAGTTCATTTTATTGCTCAGATTGCAAGCCAGGCTTCTTTGTGCTCCCAAGGACTGAAGGGAAACTGAGTCATGCCCTTCGGTTCTGCTGAAAACGTGTGGTGAAGAATACACTTTCCTTTTGCAGTACTTTTGCCATGTTTGTGGTCTAAAGGCTTTATGTAGCAGGGAATTTTGTTGATATGTTATAGAATTATGTGTGTAGATTTAAAAAGTGTTGTGTCAGTGCCTGGGGACAGCTTACTTGAAACACTTCCATGTAATACCAACATGAAAAACTGAAATAATACAAATCATTAATAAAGTGCCTTTATCACTTCATAGTGTAGTTGCAAAGCTCTTGAAAGAACTAAATCTGAACATCCTCATCCCACCTCTAGTCAGGTAGAAGGTGTGGCAGACAAGTATAGGATTTACTTCTTCACTGATAAACTTCCATATGTGTTTTAAATCTCAAGAGAGATTTACCGAAATCCTTTATGAAAGTAACGTACTAGAAATCCATTCTCTGTGAAAAGTATTCCAGTACAACTTAAATCATGAAGAAATGCTGCTGAAAATCATCATCGGAGTCTGTGATGTCAAACAGGATTCCTTTATCTCTACAATAAATCTCTCTCATTGAAACTCCCAAGCCACTCACAACCCCATGGATGCCCAGTGCCTCTAAA